>NW_023397045.1:0-71943 GCF_011125445.2 Fundulus heteroclitus | reverse complement strand
TCTCATTAAATTTGGCAGATTAATTGGTGAAAAGAATTACTTCATTTTATTTGCTTTGTTGGGAGTAATCACAGAAGCATAATTGTTTGTAGTATTTTGAAAATGCATTTGCTATTTTTTTGGGAATTGATTCCAACCTTTTTGGATAATGGGCATGTAACTGTTCCAAACTTGTCTGTGATCTAAGCTGAAATGCTAATACACTTCTACATGCTTATTTCCCCTCCTCATAATATTTTTTGGTAAGGGAAATGTAAAGCGTCCCCCTTTTACTGTATGTTGTAAGTCGTAAGAGTTTGTTAAAATCTTGTCTAAATTTTTTTCAGCTCCTGTAATATAGTGCCATTGTTAATTTCCCTTTTATGTTCGGTTTCAAGTTTCCTATTTGGTCTTGTAGATTTTCTTGTTTTTTCTCACGATATTTTTTAATTTTGAAGAAAATTAAATAATTTTTCCCTCAGGTTCATGTTTTAGCAGTTGTCCTATAAATAGAAGGGGAAATCATGTCACTATCATTAATATCTAAAAAAAAGGGTTACATTTGCATATACTGGACGATCTTTGGGTTGTTTAAAAGTGATAAATTTAATCTCCATAGCTTTAAAAGGTTTCTCCAGATCTATTCTTAATGACATTATCTCTGGTCCATGATCTGAAATAGTTGGAGGCTTGATATGACTTTCCACTACTCTGTGGACCTCTTTTTTGGAAATACAAAATAAGTCAATTCTGTCAGGACTCAGCCAAGCAGGACCATGCAGCTTGCTGCCGGTTCTGATGCCTCTGCTCTCTCTACAGGTGTTTCGTGGTTAACTGGTGGGCGGAGCACACACACCTGCAGACAGTTCAGCAGCACCGGGCCGCACTATAAGAACTGTGCTCGAACAGAGGGTGGATGCCAGAGTGTTGCCATTGTGGGTATGCGTAATCGGCCACTGCCTCTCGCCTGACAAGGTTAAGAAAAGAACTAAAAACCCTCTCTGTGTTTCCCCAGGTACCTCTTGTGCTCCTGTGTTCCCCTTCGTTGTGGATGCCTCAAGTATCCCTCTGGTTCCTTCCGAGTCGGTTCCCCTCCACCCAGATCCAAGACCACCTCTGACGTTCACCTGGTTCCCTCCCGCTGCTCTGGATCCCTGGATTCCCCAGTGCTGCTCGGACCCACATCTGCCTCCGCTCACTGTTCTCCCGACGCCTGCCAACTCCACCCGCAGGCAGGGCTGAGTCCACACCGCTTCCTCCCCGGTTTGGTTCCTCCCGTGCTTTGTGGTAAGCTTACGGTTCTCTGTAGATTCCCCTTGCTTCACCCCACAATTAATCGTGTCTCCCTTATCTCCAGACTGACCCGATCTCCAGGCCTTGGTTCCCGTTGTGCCCCGATCTGCGGTGACAGATCTTCCTCGTGGCTCCGCCCCGTGGCTCTATTATAATAAAAACCCTTGAGATCTGAACTGTTTTCCCCGAGTGTTTTCTGCATGTGGGCCAAACACATAAAGGCGAACATGACAGAAGAACACTCTGGCCAAACAGACTCAGCAGAGGCACTCGGTAGGATGTTAACAGCTCAACAGGATCAGATCCGAGGTTTTAGATACCTCAATGTTGGGGTTGCAGAGTCAGATGCAGGGTTTAGCGGCCCAGATTAACCAGCTGGCCGGCATGTTCAATGCAAGCCTCCAGCCTACTCCGTCCGAGCCCTCCTAGCCCCTCCCCCGAGGCTGCGTCAGCGGTGACGTCAGATCATGTCCCCGAAACCCCCTCGCTCACTCCGGAGAAATACTCCGGAGAGGCTGGTGATTGTCAGGGATTTTTGTTCCAGTGCTCCCTAGCTTTCAACAATTCGCCACGAACCTTCGCTCTAGATCACTCCAAGATCTCTTTGTCCTGCGGCTTTTAACGGGCCGAGCACTAAGATGGGCAGAGTCCCCGTTTCCCCCGATTGTCAACAGTTCGGCTGCACATTTAGTGAATTCATTTCAGAGTTTAAAAACGGTCTTTGCAGCCGAGTCCGACGAGGCACAGGATTCACAGCGACTCCTGACTCTTAGACAGCGGGGCAGACGGGTAGCAGACTGTGCCATTGAGTTTCGTACCGTGGCGGCTGCGGCCGGCTGGGAGGAACACGCCTTAAAATCTGTTTTTCTCCAGGCTCTCGATGAGTCCCTTAAGGACGAGCTGGCACGGGTAGAGCAACCCGCCACTTTAAATGAATACATCGCGCTGGCGGTTGCGGTTAGATAACCGCTTACGGGCACGCGGTAAGAGCCGCCCCGAGAGACTGCCAGTTACCCGGCCGGCTCCAATCGAGCGGACCCCCATCAGACCCGCTGCTGCGCTTCTCCTTCCCCCGCCGGAACCCATGCAGTTGGGTCGGGTTAGGCTTTCTGCTGATGAGCGGCAGCAGCGCATGAGCGCGAGGCTCTGTATTTATTGTGCTTCCCCTGCTCACTTTATTAAGGATTGTCCAGATTGACCAAAAGATCAGGTCCGTCGGTTTTAGCGGAGAAACCGGCGGGCAAGCCTAAGTTTACATTTTCTTCTCCTCCGCGTCTTTGCCTGCAAGCGGCGATTTTGTCTGCTGGGGACACGTTTAAGTTATCCGCCCTTGTGGATTCCGGGTGTGATTTTAATTTAATTGATCATTCTTTTGTTCACCAGGCTAAGCTGGTGACAGTTCCCTTGAGTTCGCCTCTCCAGGTTTCTGCCCTGGATGGCGGGGTTCTTCCGCGTATTACCCACAGAACGAGTCCTCTTGAACTCGTAGTTTCCGGCAACCATAGAGAATGGGTCTCTTTCTTAGTTTTTCCCATTAAGCACGCCCCCGTTGTTCTTGGGTTTCCTTGGTTACAGCAACACAATCCGCACATCAATTGGGCGGAGCGACGGGTGGAGACCTGGTCGCCTAGTTGTCACGCCACTTGTCTACAGTCAGCTGTTCCCTTGTCACAGGCTCTCACGCAGTCTAGTTCTCAGCCTGATCCTGAGATTTTAAAACTGGTGCCCGAGCGCTATCACGATCTCAGGCAGGTTTTCTGCAAGACCCAAGCTAGTTCGCTTCCGCCCCATCGCCCGTACGATTGTGCGATCGACCTCTTGCCTGGTGCTCCGCTGCTGACTAGTCGCCTTTACAACATTTCTCAGGGAGAACGTCAGGCCCTGGAGAAATACATTAAGGAGTCTTTAGCTACTGGGCTAATCCGTGCCTCGTCTTCACCGCTAGGGGCAGGGTTTTTCTTTGTTTCTAAGAAGGATGGTTCCCTTCGCCCATGTATTGATTATCGGGGGTTAAACGCCATTACTGTGAAGAACAAGTATCCCCTCCCACTCCTCTCTTCTTCACTAAGCTAGATCTGCGTAATGCTTACCACTTAGTGCGGGTTCGCCGGGGAAATCAGTGGAAGACAGCCTTTAAGACGCCACTCGGACACTTCGAATACCAGGTTATGCCTTTTGGCCTGTGCAATGCCCCAGCAGTATTTCAGGCTCTTGTGAATGATGTCCTCCGAGATTTCCTGAACATCTTTGTATTTGTGTACTTGGATGACATTCTCATTTGTTCCTGAAACCCAACAGAACACTTCCAACATGTCCGTGCAGTCCTCCAACGCCTCCTGGAAAACAAGTTGTTCGTCAAAGCAGAGAAGTGCGAGTTTCACAAGTCCTCAGTCTCCTTTCTCGGACTCATCCTTGAAGGGGGGCGGGTCCGATCTTACCCCGAAAAGATCAAGGCGGTCCAAGACTGGCCGGTACCCGAGACCAGAAGGGAACTACAACAGTTCCTAGGGTTCGCCAATTTCTACCGACGCTTCATCAGGGGGTATAGTCAGATCGCCGCCCCTCTCCATGCTCTCACCTCTGTCAAGACCCCCTACTCTTGGAACTCCAAGGCTGACTCTGCGCTCTCTAACCTCAAGATGAGGTTCTCCCAAGCACCCATCCTGATCCACCCAGACCCTAAGAAGCAGTTTGTGGTGGAAATCGACGCCTCTGATACTGGGGTGGGTGCAGTCCTGTCTCAGAACTCGGACCAGGATCAGAAGCTACACCCCTGCGCCTTCTTCTCCAGGGGTCTGTCCCCGGTGGAAAGGAATTATGATGTCGGAGATCGTGAGCTACTAGCCATCAAGCTCGCCTTGGAGGAGTGGCGTCACTGGCTAGAAGGGTCCGAGCAGCCCGTGCTCATTTGGACAGATCATAAGAACCTGGCTTACATCCAGACAGCAAAGCGGTTGAACCCCAGACAGGCCCACTGGTCCCTTTTCTTTTCCCGATTTAATTTGTCCATCTCCTATCGCCCCGGTTCTAAGAACCTAAAGCCCGACACCCTGTCCCGCATTTATTCTCCCCCTGACTCCGTGAAGAAACCAGCAACCATCCTCCCCTCGTCCTGTGTGTTTGGAGCCTTGGGAGGTTCAAGATCTTATTTCCTGAGCTCAACAGTCCGACCCTGACCCTGGTACAGGCCCCCCAAATCGAACCTATGTTCCCTCCTCAGCCAGGTCCTGTGTCATCCAATGGGCCCACTCTGAGAAGTTCTCCGCTAACCCTGGCATCCATCGCACCCTAGCGTTTCTTTCCCGTCGTTTCTGGTGGCCCACCATGTCCCGTGATGTCAAACAATTCATCCTCTCGTGTCCCGTGTGTGCCCAAAACAAAGCCTCCAACAGACGCCCTGCAGGCCTCCTCCAGCCCTTACCTGTCCCTGAATGCCCCTAGTCCCATATCGCCCTGGATTTTGTCACCTGTCTTCCCTCGTCACAAGGAATGACAACCATACTCACCATTATTGACCGGTTCTCTAAGGCTTGCCATCTTATCCCCCTCAGAAAACTCCCCTCTGCTCTCCAAACGGCCCAGCTCCTGGTTAGACAGGTTAGACATGTGTTCCGCCTGCATGGGATCCCACAGGAGATTCTGTCTGACCGTGGTCCTCATTTCATCTCGCGGGTGTGGAAGGAGTTAGCCGTGGCCCTGGGGCCCGGTATACTCTAACCTCCGGTTACCACCCGCAGACCAACAGTCAGACAGAGCGGAAGAACCAGGAGCTGGAGACCGCCCTCCGTTGTCTCACCTCCAATAATCCCTCTGACTGGAATAAATACCTCCCATGGATCGAATACGCCCACAACAGCCACGTTTCTACAGCCACCGGACTAAACCCCTTTGAGATCTCCCTAGGATACCAGCCCCCGTTACTTCCAGATGACAACCGACTGATCGCCGTCCCCTCCGTACAAGAACACATCAAGCTGTAGGGACTTCTGGACCCAAACCATCCAAGCCCTCAACCACACCACCGAACAGAACCGCCGATTCGCTGACCGGAGGCGGGTCCCAGCCCCCAGTTACCACCCCGGTCAGCGAGCCTGGCTTTCCACCAGAGACCTTCCCTCCCGAGCCGCCTCCCGCAAGCTGTCCCCTCGCTTCACTGGTCCCTACGAGATTGTCTCCATCGTCAGCCCCACCTCTGTCCGTCTTCGTCTCCCGTCTCACTCCCGCGTCCATCCTACTTTCCACGTGTCCCAAATCAAGCCAGTTACCTCCAGTCCCCTGTGCCCTCCGGCCGAACCCCCTCCACCCACCCAGGACCACCACGGACGCCAGATCCAACGGATCGTGGCCTCCCATCCACGAGGTAGAGGTTTCCAATACCTCGCGGACTGGGTTGGTCGTGGTCCTGAGGACAGATCCTGGCTCCCCGGCTCCTCCATCCCTGACCGTTCCCTCATTGACTCCTTTCTCTCCTCCCTTCCCTCCTCTTCCTCTTCTGGGTCGCCAGGAGGCGACCCTTGAGGGAGGGGTGGTGTCAGGACTCAGCCAGCAGGGCCGTGCAGCTTGCTGCCGGTTCTGATGCCTCTGCTCTCTCCACAGGTGTTCGGGGTTAACTGGTGGGCGGAGCGCACACACCTGCAGACAGTTCAGCAGCACCGGGCCACACTATAAGAACTGTGCTCGAACAGAGGGTGGATGCCAGAGTGTTGCCATTGTGGTATGCATAATCGGCCACTGCCTCTCGCCTGACAAGGTTAAAAAAAGAACTAAAAACCCTCCTCTGTGTTTCCCAGGTACCTCTTGTGCTCCTGTGTTCCCCTTCGTGGTGGATGCCTCAAGTATCCCTCTGGTTCCTTCCGAGTCGGTTCCCCTCCACCCAGATCCAAGACCACCTCTGACGTTCACCTGGTTCCACCCGCTGCTCTGGATCCCTGGATTCCCCAGTGCTGCTCGGACCCACATCTGCCTCCGCTCACTGTTCTCCCGGACGCCTGCCAACTCCACCCGCAGGCAGGGCTGAGTCCACACCGCTTCCTCCCCGGTTTGGTTCCCGTGCTTTGTGGTAAGCTTACGGTTCTCCGTAGAGTCCCCTTGCTTCACCCACAATTAATCGTGTCTCCCTTATCTCCAGACTGACCCGATCTCCAGGCCTTGGTTCCCCGTTGTGCCCCAATTTGCGGTGACAGATCTTCCTCGTGGCTCCGCCCCGTGGCTCTATTATAATAAAACCCTTGAGATCTGAACTGTTTTCCCCGAGTGTTTTCTGCATGTGGGCCAAACACATAAAGGCGAACATGACAAATTCTAGAGTGGCTTTAATTAACTTTTAAGAAATGTATGTAATCTCTGACCTTTGCCGTTTTTGCAAGCCATATTTCAACACTCCCCAACTCCTCTAGCAAAATTATCAGTGCCTTTGTTTTTAAAAAATTATATTTTTGTTTAAATGGAAATTTGTTGATATAGTGGTTTAAGCCACAATTAAAATCCTCATTATTCCTTTAGAATGTCATGCTGAAATTTGGGCTAGCTCTTGGATTATAAACCTGGATTATGCTTATTTGGAGCATAAACATTCAGAATTGTTAGAGTAATTCCTCTGATCGAACCAATAACAAATATCCAGCGGCCCTTTTTATCCTTGAGTACATTTTCTGCTACAGAGCATAAAGATTTATGACAGTATAGCTACTACCCTTTTTTTTTATAGTTTTCATAGGATGCACTGAATACATTACCTGACTCCGCCAGATAGATTTGCTCCGCATATCCATCTGGAAACCTTCCGTTGAAGTAATTTTGGGAAGGGGCGAAAATACTGGTTAGCTGATTGGCCTATGTTGGTGATAGACGGGCCAAATGAACCAATCAGATTCGTCGTCGCTCGTAACAGAGCGACGACGAAAACACAACCACAAGCCAAGCTACTCTTGCTGCTGCAGGTAAAGGCTCGTTAGCTCAGCAAAGAAATACTCTGTAATTCCGATAAAACTTGCTCGATAGCCACGCTAACGCTAGTTTCATCGGCTGAAGCCGCCATGCTGTTAAGACTGAACTGACGCGCTTCCCGTTGCGTCACACCTCAACCCGCCTCAAAGCCAACGCTGATTGGACGTTCGTTTAGTGAACGGCTCCAAATTTTCTTCAACGGAGAGTATCCAGACTGATCTGCGAGTGAAACCTTGAAAGCTCGCGAGATCAGGATGGTCTCACGAGGCTACTGAATACATGGCCTACCCACTCTCATTTTAAATTAGTTTCTTGTGGAAGCCCAATTATACAGCTAAACCTTTTTAATTGAGTTAGGATTTTTTTAGAATTTACTCCGTTAATATCATAACTAACAATTTTCAAAGTTGTCATGGTTACGTAGGCACGCATGGTTACGTAGGCACGAAAGACATTACTTCCTTTTGAGAGTATATCAATACCTTTACAAACAAAACTTTAAAGAAGGAAGTTTATTAAAATATTAAAATATATAAAAAACATTGTCAGAGCCAAAATATGTAAGAGCATTTTAAGTTTGGAAGTTATTCTTAGTTAAAAAAAAGCAACTGGTTTACATGTTATCCCCATGTACAGGTGCAACACAGGAGCTATGCCACGCAAAGTGAGGCAATTTCTAGCAACGCAAAAGGTACAATTCTGACTATTAAAGCGAAGCCAGAGTGACACAACACCTGCAATGGATGCAAAGGGACAATGGCTGGAGTTGAAAAAGTTGAACTTTTGTGTCTTGTTGCATTGCAACAAACTAATCAGGAACTGGATGTGGCTGTGACGTAAGGTGAAGTACTGCAGCAGAGACAAAGCTGTTTTCATTCAACATGGAATAAAATGTAAAAACCGATAGTGGCTATCTGCGGTTGCCCTTAGTTGTATGACTCAACCAATTATTACTACAGAGACAAGTCCAGAAAGGACCAAGCCTGCAGAAGACTAAATGAGGAGACTGGAGTGGCAGGTAAGTGAAAGTGTCACTAGATAGTTACTTCTCTGTCCTCAAGAAAGCAAAACTAGCTCACACAGGTACCAATAACAAAGTCAAAGTATTTTATCAAAAACCTATATTAAAGATGCCATCACTGTATAAACCATTTCTTGTAGTTGATATTGCTACATATGTATTTCATAAAAAAATAACATAAGCTTGTTGTTATGTCCGGGTTGGGTACGGTAATGATGTGCAACTGTACCTTGTTGACTTCACTCTGATTGGCTACAACCATATTTGGAAAACTGGTCAAACACGCCCCCCACACCCCTTCTACTCTCCATACACACCTCTCTTCTCAGCGTAACACTCTGTTACAAATCCATTATTCTGGTTGGTGAAAGTGTTTGTGTTGCAGGATGTTAGACAGGCGAGGCCAAGATGACCAAAGGCTTAAACCTGAAGAGATTAGGCATTGAAAAATCAAACACTGAAAAATTAAACATTGGAAAATAAAACACTGAAAAGTCAAACAGTGAAAAATCAAACATTGATAAGTCGAACAGATAAGTCAAACACCTCTGAATAACGAGCTGCTCCTTGCAAGGAGCTCGGCGTCAGACGAGTCCTAGAGCTTGGTGTCAGATGTGTCCTGGAGCTTGACGTCAAACGTGTCCTGGAGCTTGACGTCAAACGTGTCCTTGAGCTTGGCGTCAGAATTGTCCTGAAGCGTGGGGTCTGATATGTCCTGAAGCTCGGGGACTGAAATGACCAGAAACATGGTGCCCAGGGACCAGCAGTTCTAGCAGATGACAAGAACAGGAGCTGAGGCATCCACTAGACTCTCAGTGATGAGAACAGGAGTTGAGGCGTCCTCTCTGTCATCGATGGGCTCAGATGCGACCTCTCTGACTTGGATGGAATCAGATGCGTCCTCTAAGATGTAAACAGACTCTGTGGCAGGAATATTGGTTGCTGGATGACCCCTGGTAGCAGATTTATAAACGGCTGGTGAGGCAGGATGGTGATAAAAAGTCTTTAAAGCAGCTCTGTAACTCTCTTCCAGCTCCTTTAACTTCTCCTCAAGAAAGGCTAATAGAGTCTCTTCAAGCCTCTTGATAATGGGTACAAAGGATTTAATTTTGTCCTCCAACTCCTCATGGGTGGTGTGAGAGGAATCGGTGGGCGGAGCTCTAGGTCACTCAGTTGCGGCAGGCAGCGAGATCGATCCAGCCGGACTGGGTGAAGACAAGGAAGTGTTTGCAGGGAGAGTGGAAACAGGCGGTTACAACACAGATGCACAGCTAACCTAAGGCTGGGGCGAGTCGGCTGAAGAATCCGCTGGCTGACGAGTAGGGGAAAGCTTCTTTCCGCTGATGTCTACTCCTTCCTGGGGGATCAGAACACCGAGATGGCGACTCTGCAGCCTGGACTGGCTGTGTAAAGGACTCAATGACCAGACTAACCTCAAAAGGGACAGAAACAGGGCTGGCGAACTGACGTTGGTGCTTAGGACAGCTAGGAGGCAGACGATGCTGAGTAGGTGAGCTCTTGCAGGGGAAATGCCGTCTGGGACCGATTCCAGGAGGACAAATTGCCAGTCTGGAATCCTCGAACGAAGTTCCCATGGAGACCTCAGGTGAGTCCCAGATACTGCTTTCAGCACTGAACAGAGCCCAAGTGTCCATCATAATTATAATTCCGGACCATAAACTCTGTCGGCGACAGGTTCATGATGGCCACATCGTACTGTAATGATTACAAGTATGAACCCGCTATTCAAACCGGACATAGAGTTAGGTTTTAAAAAGTTTATTGGGGGGATGAGTAGTGGCGGGATGAGACAGGAAAACAGAACCAGACTGACCAGGAATTGCAGGCAGAACCAGACATGATCAGATGCAGGCGGAACTGGGCTTAACCAGATGCAGGCAGAACTAGACTTGATCAGATGCAGGCAGAAGGCTCACCAGAGCGTACAAAACAGCAGTGCACAGGAGATAAGATCTGGCAGTGAGCAGGGGAATGAGCCGAGTATAAATAGACAGGGGAACAGATGGTGGCGGGTAAGTGGCTGACCTGATTGGAGGATGAGTGGTAGCTGAAGGGAGTGGAGCAGATTTTCGGAAAAATCCAAGACAAACAAAAACCTAAATCATGACAAATGGTGTTACAACACAGCGCTGTAATCAATGGCCTTATATTTTTCTGTGATAGAGTAATTACAGTAATTACTTTTCTCATTTTGGTAGCACGGGTACATCACCTACAATATAACATGCCGCATTACTACATCTTGACAGAGGCATACATAATGCTGATTGCCTGAGGAAACTTAAAGTGGGTGGTTGTTCACCATACATTGCGCACACTGACAGAGTAGACCAACATCACAACAACAGTGCCTCCTGTCTGACATCTGCAATAAACATCTCCGTGTTCTATTTACCCCAGGCTTTGCTTTTTCTGGGGTAAACCAACATTTAGGATGTTTAAGTTTGATGTGTTTCCATTTGCTAGGGGCCATTTACATAAAACAGCCCAATATGGGGAAGTTATGAGGAAAACTCCTGTCCAGCAGGTGACAGTATTTGTATTTATTTATACCAAAATTAGTTGAATAGAGTGGACCCCAGCGGTGTGGAGGTGGGCGGAATAGGCTAGGGCCAGTGTAAAATGAGGTGTAACGCCATCTGCATAAGGCAAGGCAAAGCAAGTTTATTCATACAGCACATTTCAGTAACAACACAATTCTAGAAAACCAAAGGACAGGTATAGCTTACCACTGTAAACACTGTCTAAGGAGGACTCAACTTCAGAGTTTAGCTTAACCATTTATTCTAAATGCGGCAGTGTCTTAAGCTGGCTAAGTGAAAGCACACAGTTTCATTAAGAACTCCACACAGCCCATATGTAACATAGTTGAATTGGTTCAGGTTAAATCCTGCTAAAATTTACCATCTGCTGGTAAAACGGGGTACTGCATTCACCCTAGGAAGAGCGGGGTATTATGTGTAATGCAGAGCAGTGTTGTAGTACTCGAGTCCGAGACTCGAACTCGAGTCCGAGTCATTAGCTAAATTTAGAGACTCGTGACTTGACTTGGACTTGAGCACTGATGACTCGAACTTGGACTCGGACTCCTACATTCAGATCATTCTGACTCGGAAATTGAGAAAAAGACTCAACTTTTTTTTATATAATTAGGCTATAATTTTAATATGTCATTAGAATATTATTTGGTGTATGATTTTAATATCTAAATGTCGTGCCGCGCACGTGACGTCACCATCTCATAAGCAACGCCCCTTGCCGCTAAGGTTGGGCAAACAGTGTGAGAGCGCTCGTAGCAACCAGCCGTTACACATGCAACAGATACAAGGATATGACCGACTTTACAGCTGTTAAACTTTCACAAGAGGATGTCCAGGCGCCCATTTTACTGGTAGAACTGTGGAATAACATACCAACGTTCAGCTCAAACGATGGCTTGAGTGTCGAGGGCTCGGAAAGACTGGAAAACTGGCCAAGTTGATAGAAAGTTAAGTCGTTGTTTTTCTCTTGCTCGGCGTTCATGGCGTCAGCAGCTATTTTTTTTTTTTTCTGTTTGTAGTCACCGTCCAGGAATCGGTATAAATTTTCCGGCCCGCCGAACAATTTAGTCCGGCCCGGTGGCCAAATGCATTATCATTATCCAACGGCTGTATCTCCTCGCTGCATCGACCGATCTGCTCCAGATTTGTTGTGAGTCATGGGGGAACGCTGCCGAACGCGTTTGTGGGAATCGCCCGGTGGACGGGCGAGGAAAATGCGTGACAGCATCTGCGGTGGCGGGCGGCCGGCGGTGCGCGAACCCCGCCCGCCGGCCGGCACCGCGGCGGTGCGCGAACCCCGCCCGCCGGCCGGCACCGCGGCGGTGGCCAATAGGCCGGAGCGCGCTTGGCTTCGAGGGCCGATCGACGCCGCTTGCGGCTTCAACATCCTTCATATGCGGCCTATCAGCGTACCTCGAGTCGCTGTTGTGCGTTCCATAACAACAATGTTTAAAAACCATGGTTAGGAGACGGTAGTTTTACCGAGTAAAACCAAGGGTAACTACAGCGAAAGAGTTATTAGTGCAATGGAATGTTACTGCTTCATGTCATACATCACACGTCAATAGTGACTCGACTCGGATGAGTAGTGGACTCGACTCGGATTTTTTTTTTAATGACTTGGACTTGACTCGGACTTGAACACTGGTGACTCGAACCTGGACTCGGACTCGAGGCATAGTGACTTGACTACAACACTGATGCAGAGCCATGAGAATCACCGACAAGGAACTTGTTTCATGCTAGAGATTGACCTTACCTTGATGCTGTTTATGTGTAATGCAGAGCCATGAGGATCATTGAAAAAATGGAGAATTAATGAAAACCAGCTGATGCCAGCTTGAGCTCCCTGTCATTTTTACAACACCAAAAGAAGCCACCAGAACCACATAGGCCACATTGGTGCCGTGACTCGTCCAGAACTACATCGGACTGGGATGGTGACTTCTGATCTTCACGTCGCTGGGGCTCCACTGTGCCATCTGGGTTTTCAACCATAGCCTAAGTAGCACATCTGAGTGTTATAAATCCTTGTGAAATTATATTTCTTTTGAATGATTTTGGACTTTTGTCAAGATGAGTTTCAGTCATTTTGGACAATCAAACATGACTCCACTCTGTCGGGGTAGAGGTAGAGGGTTCTTTAACACCCCTGTCCCATTTTCGATGGGTGATAAAGTATTGGGTGGAGCATTATTTGATGTAAATACTGAAAATGACTCATTTGTGACTGGGGAGGCTGTTGCACCCAGTAGTCAGACCTGTCCTAAAATTCAACCTCGTCAGTGTTCTAGCGCATCTATCCCAGATTCTCCAGTTGATAATGCTGGGCTAGTTGACCAGATGAGCACTATTGTCCAATAAATAGGACGGCGGCTGGCTGATAGTGTTATGGCACACTTGAACTCGAGCACACCAAGTGGAACTGCGATAAAAGATACTCAAAATGAGAGCCATCACGTTCCATGCAGCTCATTAGATCTTTCTCAGGTCCAGCTCGTCTCCAGAAGCCAGTTGAGAGAACCACCTATTTTTAAAGGGGAGAGTTCTGATACAGTTACAGTTGACGAATGGGAGGACTCAATGAAAAGTTACATCAAAAAGAGTGGTGTACAGAAAGAACACCAGACTGAAGAGATCCTGATCCATCTTAGAGGCAAAGCGAGGGATGTTGTGAGGTGTGGAATACGCAACTGTGGGATTGATGTTCAGCATAATCCACAAGCCATCTATTCACTTCTTCGCAAACACTTTGGGTCCGATCAGTGCTCCCCCGTACCACTTGCCAATTTTTACTCCACCCGACCAAAAGAGAATGAGGATCCGTTCGAATATTGGCTAAGATTGAATGGAGCAGCTGATGTTGCAGTTAGCCGTCTTCAAGAACAGGGTAAGACCTTTGACAATCCAGATGTTGAAGTTGCTCACATGTTCTTCAGAAACTGTCCATGTAAAGATTTAGCTATCACCTTCAGATCTAAGACTATAGAAAAATGGTCAGCACAAGATGTTCAGGAGGTGTTGGATGAGTATCATATGGAAAAGGGACTGCGGTCTGCTCAAAAAGAAAGCAGAGTCAGTGTGAACCGTGCTGAGGTGGACTACACAGCGCCCACATCTGTTCAGAAGCAGGAGCTGCAACAAGGTGTGGCCCCAGACAATTCTACTATGGACAGGCTGATTAGCATGTTGGAGAAAGTCCTACTTCAAGCCCAAAGCAACTCCCAGCCAAGCAGAAGGCAACCTGTTAAAAGGCACTTACTGAATATTAAAGGACTGCACGACATACCATGTTCTGTGTGTAATGATAATTCTCACACTGCACATACACACTGCCGCCAGAATAATCTGTGCTTCTTCTGTCATCTTCCTGGCCATTCAAGTCGAAACTGCCGTCAGAGAGGGCAGCTGCCTTCTGACAACCAGCAGGAAAACTGAAAGATCTGCGTGGAGGGGAGGACAGCGCAGATCGTCTTAGTGACACTCCCACCTTGGATTCTTCTGATGATGACTGTGAGTCACTGTACATTAATTACAGCAGCAAAGTTCCACCACAAAAGACATTGATTGTGCAAGCCCCTCAGAGACTTTCAAAGACTGACAGCTTGTTCTACACAGATGTGACTGTTGGAGGAAAGCTTTCTCTCAAAGCCTTGGTTTATAGTGGATCAATGGCGTGCACCATAAGTGAGGAGGCTGAAGAAAAACTTTCAAGCTGTCCCACGAACCTGGATAAGAAACCAGCTGCTGATTTTGTTATTGTTGAATGTGGAGGTCATGTCGTCACACCTTCTGCATTGTATGAACTCACTCTAACAGTTTTTGACTTTAATGTCATAATCCCTGTTTTAGTGGTTCCAGGCCAAACTGATGACATGATATTGGGCAGTAATGCAATCAGGTGGCTGATTTCAC
Source organism: Fundulus heteroclitus (assembly GCF_011125445.2). Taxonomy (NCBI): domain Eukaryota; kingdom Metazoa; phylum Chordata; class Actinopteri; order Cyprinodontiformes; family Fundulidae; genus Fundulus; species Fundulus heteroclitus. Next base: position 57,228 of record NW_023397045.1, on the reverse strand, counting down.
AAATGAAAACATCTTTTGATGAGACAACTGACTGCTCCTCTCAGAGAGGGATTCACAAAGACAATTTACCCTGTTTAATGTCTCTGCTGTCAGACTCATCCTGTGACCAAGACATGAAACCCATCAAAGTGGGCACAGCCAAACTCAAAAGGTCTGTTACTCTCCAGCCCCTAACTGAACATTTAGTTTGGGCCAAACTGCCTACATCTGATGTTTCTTTAGTTGGTTGTTCAGTCATCATCGAACCAACTCAGTCCAAGTGCAGACCCAGACAAATTCTAGTGGGATGGGTTGTGGCATCATTGTATGGTGATGAGTGTGTTCCTGTCAAGATTATAAATCCAACTGAAAACCCACTCACTTTAAGAAGGAATGCAAAAGTTGCAGATGTGTCTACTTGTGTTTCTGTACATGACTTTGCCAGACCTGAGTGTATCCAATCCAACACACAGTACACCAAAGACCCTGTAAAGACTCGAGTAACTAACGAGGAGATGTCTCATATTCTGAGTGACATTGGACTCCAGGACTTGGACCTCTCATCCTGTGAAGTCTCCCTTGAATGGAAAAATAAGTTATTGCAGATCATTCAGCAGTATGACTACATCTTTTCTCGGCATAAAATGGACTGTGGGGATGCTACAGATTTTGTGCACAGAATACGACTTGTGGATGACAAGCCCTTTAGACTACCATACAGGTGCCTTCCGCCCTGCCATTATGAAAAACTGCGCACTGCTCTGAGTGAAATGGAGGAGTTAGGAATTATTCGTAAATCACAAAGCGAATACTCATCTCCTCTGGTTCTGGTTGTTAAGGCTAATGGAGACCTCCGCATCTGCAATGATTTCAGATGGCTGAATGCGCGAACCGTTAAAGATGTGCACCCATTGCCTCATCAAACAGATGCCCTCGCTGCACTTGGTGGGAATGTATTCTTTTCCACCATGGACCTGACCTCAGGGTTCTATAATGTGAGGCTACACGAGGATGACAAAAGATTTACTGCCTTTTCATCTCCATTTGGCCTGCATGAGTACAATAGGACGCCTCAATGTCTGACCAATAGCCTTGCAACATTCATGCGGATGATGATGTCTATTTTTGGGGACCAAAATTTCACTAGTTTGCTATGTTATTTGGATGACCTGATGGTCTTTGCCCCATCTGAACAGGTTGCGCTTGATCGGCTCCAGATGGTTTTCTCTCGTCTGGCTGCGGATAACTTAAAACTGTCTCCAAAAAAGTGTCACTTTCTTCGTAGGTCAGTGAAATTTTTGGGTCATGTGATAAGTGAGGACGGTGTAAGCACTGATCCTGGTAAAGTTCAGGCTATCAGTGAGGTACAGGAGACTGATCTCATGGAGCCTGATGGTGAGACACCATGTGCCAGGAAGATAAGATCCTTTCTTGGGATGGTCCTCTATTATCATCACTTTATTGAGAAGTGCTCTGTCAAAGCCAAACCACGCTTTAGCCTTGTAGCTGAGCCTGGAGCGACGAACAAAAAAGGGCGAGGCAACAAACCCAAATTCAAAAAGGGTCAGGTTAAACTGTCCCCTTCTGACTGGACTGACGAGTGCAAGGAAGCATTTAAAACTTTGAAAGAAGATTTGATAAGTAGTGTTACCTTGGCTCATCCGGATCTTAATGCTCCATTCATCCTTGCGGTGGATGCCTCTTTTGATGGCATTGGAGCTGTTTTGTCACAGCTTCCCCCTGATGAAAGGGTGGCTAGACCAGTGGCTTTTGCCAGTAGGACTCTCTCACGCTCGCAGCTAAACTATCCAGCACATCGCTTGGAATTTCTTGCTCTTAAGTGGGCAATATGCGACAAGTTTAGCCACTGGCTGAAAGGGTGTCATTTCACAGTCTGGACAGACAACAACCCATTAACATACATACTTACCAAGCCAGGGTTAGATGCATGTGAACAAAGGTGGGTTTCCAGGCTCGCTGCCTATAGTTTCGATCTGAACTATGTTCCTGGCAGCAAAAATGTTGTCGCTGATGCCTTGAGTAGAGAACCATTTGTTCAGTCATGCATGAGCCATCGCATTGTAACTGAACCATATACCGCACTACTTAACCAGGTGAACGATATGATGGACAAAACGGTCCAAGATGCATTTCATTGTACAAACAACTGTCAGCTGGTTGTTGAGTGCACAGATGACAATGCTGAGGTGTCCTCACCGACTCCCCAGACATTAACGTCACAGGATGTGTCAGCTGTTCTTGAGGCACATGAGTCTGGAGGCTTTAGTCAGATGAAAGCCACTGATCCAGCTGTCTTGCAACTCAGTGACATCGATCAATCTGCCTTGATGCCAAAGAGTGAACTTCCTAATTTACAAGGTCAGGATGGTGTGTTGGGCAGACTTTTCTATTATATGCAGCGTCACAGGAGACCCACCAGACGTGAACGAGCAAGTGAGTCACCTGGTGTTTTAAACCTGCTGAGACATTGGCCTAAGCTTGTCATTAAGGATGGCTTGATGTATCGAGTTAAGAAAGATAAACAAATGAACATGACAACTCAACAGTTTATTGTCCCTGACTCTTTAAAAGCCAAAGTTCTCCAAGGGGTGCATGATTCAGCTGGTCATCAGGGCCAGGCCCGCACACTGTCTCTTGCCAGACAGAGATTCTTTTGGATTGGGATGGAACGTGACATCATTAACCATGTTAAGTGCTGTCTTCGATGTGTTGTTGGCGAAACTCCAGAACCTAAGGACAGAGCTCCCCTTGAAAGTATTCACACCTCTGAGCCAATGGAACTGGCCTGTATTGACTTTTGGACAGCTGAGCTCTCAGATAAGCGCTGTGTGGATGTCCTAGTTGAAACAGACCACTTTTCCAAGATGGCACATGCGTTTCCATGCAAAAATCAGTCAGCCAAACAAGTTGCTCGTCGTCTGTGGGATGACTTTTTTTGCATATATGGCTTTCCTAAACGCATTCATTCAGATCAAGGAGCGAATTTCGAAAGTCTTCTCATCAAAGAACTGCTGGAAATGGCTGGCATACAAAAATCTCACACTACACCGTACCACACAATGAGGAATGGCATTGTGGAACGTTACAACAGAACCTTAGGTAACATGATACAAGCACTTCCTCCCCAGTCCAAGGCAAGATGGCCTCAGATGCTCCGAATGCTAACATTCTGCTACAATTGCACTGAGCATGAAACAACTGGGTTTGCGCCATTTTTCCCTATGTTCGGCAGGATCCCGCGCCTGCCCAATGATGTGGTTTTCCAGCATGCTCTGTCAAATGGCCCAGTTGTAGACCATCATGAATTTGTCTCCCGCCTTAAGCATGACCTCTCTGTAGCTGCCCGCATTGCTGAACAAAACAGTTCATCAGAACAAGCCCACCAAGCAACGTACTACAACCGCAAAGCTAAAGGTTCTCCTCTCGAAGTGGGTGACAGAGTTTTGGTTGCTAATCGTGGTGAGCGAGGAAAGAGGAAAATTGCAGACAAATGGGAATCAACAGTATATGAGGTGGTGTCTGTGAAGCCTGATATAAATATATATTGCATCAGAGATCCTGTCACATCAAGGACAAAGGTTCTCCACAGAAATCTTCTCCTTCCTGTCAACTTTCTCACGGCGGCTGCCGTTTCTGATGATGAGGATCATTCTCCTTGCCCGTCCACAGCAGGAAGTGGACTCTCTGACCCTGTTGTGCCCGATGAAGTACAGGACAATGAAACTAAAACTGTAACCTGGCTTTTGCAGATGGAGGACAATAGTTGTGTGGATGAAGTTGTGAATCGCCCTGGAGGTTCTTCAGTGGACACTGTGTTTCCTGTTTCAAGTGATGTGACCAAGGATTTGCCTGAACCTGATCTCCCTGGATCTGTTGCACTGTCAGACTCTCCTGAACCAGTTTCCAACCTTACAACTGCAGCTGTCCACTCTGAGCTCATTCAGCACGATCTTTTGGCTGAACATAGTACTGACACGAAACTGGACTTGCCCGTAACTGATGTTATTTTCACTCAGCCGTCTGGGCTATGCACTAGGTCGGGTAGGCCTGTTAAGCCTCCAGCTAGACTTATATGTGAAATGAATGAACAGGTTGTGGATGATTCAATGTCAACTGTGGACTCTCTGTTTTCCTTTGTGAAGACCATGTTTGCAGGGTAGTTCTTTATAGGTTTCTGAATGCAGCACACTGCACATCCTAGTGGGAGTTCTTGTCTCTGTGCTGAGCTTCTAGCTCCCTGGTGTAATGGGGACCCTCTGTCCTATTTCCTTCCTTGGCCAATGGACTTACTTCACACCCAGGTGTGAAATGTTATGACAACTGGGATTTGAAGTCACAGATATTTTTTTATGATGTCAAATTAATTAGATAGTTTTCTTCGTAACAATATGATGAAATAATTCAGATACTTTCCAATCAACTTATAACTGTCAGGATTTGTCACGATGACCCGAACACACACCACACACGGAGCTTTGTTTAGAAGGTTTATTGAGGGTTGATGGGTTATGGAGGAAGGAAACCAGAGTCCGTTACCGGGATGGAGCAAGTGGATGAGGAAGGCAGGAGCTGGCAGACGGGAAGGAGGCTGAAGGACCACAGGAGAGCCTTGGGACGGGACCCAGGGCTGGCTTGGAGCTTGGAGCTGGATCCAAGTGGAGCTGCGAGGGAGGAGTGCAGTCAGCACCGGGGAGCAAAGACGTGAGTCCTTCTGATGAGGAAGGTAGCGAGATACTCGTGTGCAGAAGACAAGATGGACTGGCGGTGAAGAGGAGACTGAGAAGGGTTTATATGGAGAGGCTGGCAGGTGGAATGAGTCCAAGATGATTAGAGCTAGACAGGTGTAGATGATCAGGCTGAGTGGAGACCGAGCTGAGGAGGAAGGTGCTAGAAACCTCCAGAGGCAGGTAGGTCATGACAATAACCTATCAAACATGGGTCTTGTACCTGAAACCTGCCTGGTGAGAACAGCTGTTACCATTACCAATCACACACAAAAGGTCAGCCCCTTTTGGATCATTCAATTCAATTCAATTTTATTTATACAGCGCCAATTCATGAAGCATGTCATCTCAAGGCACTTTTCAAAGTCAAATTCAATCATATTATAGAGATTGGGTCAGATTATACAGATTGGTCCAAAATTTCCTATATAAGGGAACCCATTTGATTGCATCAAAGTTCCGACAAGCAGCATTCACTCCTGAAGAAGCATAGAGCCACAGGGAGAGTCGTCTGCATTGTCCATGGCTTTGCAGCCATCCCACATACTGAGCAAGCGTGAAGCGACAGCGGAAAGAAAAACTCCCCATTAACGGGAAGGAAAACCTCCAGCAGAACCGGGCTCAGTATGAACGGTTATCTGCCTCGACCGACTGGGGGTTCGAGAAGACAGAGCAGAGACACAACAAGACAGACAAACAAGTACAGAAGCACACATTGATCTAGTAATCTGTTCTACATTAGATGGTAATACCGGGTGATAGCACATCATCCCTGTATGATGTCACAGCTAACAGAACGCCAGACCAAGTGTACCTACTATGAAGAAAAAAAGAGAGAGAACAAAAAGTAAATTCTTAGTAGAATCATTGTTCCAAATGACAAACAAAGCTGAGCTTCATCCCTGAGGACATGTGGTAAGGCTGCAGCTCACCCTCTGTCTGCCATGTATTAAGTGTTACATTGGTGGAACATTGTGCAAAGGTTACTCTCAGCTAGATCTATGTGATGGTAAAGCTCTTTCTAACTTCAGCATCCTGTGTCAGAATAGGAAAGCATGGGAAACGGCAGGGTGGTTGTTGGTTTAATCAGCTTTTAAAGAGGGGATGTGGCAATTTATAAATATCTTTATTCTTGAATTCAGATGAAATTTTTCCCCATTCAGAATCAGAAATACTTTAATAATCCCAGAGGGAAATTGTTTCAGTACAATCACCATGGTGGGAGGGAAAAAAAACATTACTCATACTTTATCCAAAAACAGGATACAGTTTGAGATATCAAACAGGCAATTCACACTCTAATGGGGGTTAAGGGTCCATTTATTTATGCTACAGCATAGCAATGTGGATTCTCCAGAAATATTTATTTATTCAGACTACTAACAATAAGCATGCTATTTTAGTTAATACTTTAGTATAGTTTGTACATTTTAAAAAGGAACATTTCTGTTTTTCAGGTATAGGAATTTCTGATGTATAGATATGACTTAACTGTATAGTTCCACTGGAACATAATCAACACTGCAAGTCTTGTAAGGGGCAGTAATATCCATAATGCCAACCTTCAGCACTTAAAAGCCATAAACACAAGACAAATGTTCATTAGCTGTACAAGTGAACCATAATCAATCATGTGACTTAGCTGAGGAAACAGATTATTTTCCGTGGAAGAGAGTGCTGATGCTGACATAAGAATATAAATGAATGCATGCTAATTGGAAGAAATTTCCCAGTATGGTGGCTCACCAACAAATGAAATATATTGGCCTCATGAAAAGAAAGAAGGAATGGTGACTGATCAACAGCAGATCTACGAGAGGGAGAAACCAGCTTTTAAAAGTACGACAGCAGCACCATGTGGCCATGAAACACATCACCTCCAGCTCTGAAGAAGGCATCGGATGGAACCTGTGTTCAGAGTGAATCAAAAGGCAAGTTGAAAACAGCTCTCTTCAAGCTCTTTCTAAAAGATTTCATGACACAAAAAGTATATCGTCATTGTACAAAGAAGGTGCACCTTTTTTCAATTCTAGGGTTTTACAGATCAGTAGATAAACGACCAACGATTTAATTTCACCTCCAAACTAGTTTTACACTAACCTCAACAAAGTAAAACCAACCCGAGAATGGGATGAACATGTGCAATAGGAACTAAATGTACTCTTGCTACCTCTATAGAATTTTAGGAGGTAAAGCAAGGCTCTGCTAGTCCATGAGCTACAATGCAGGAGTCTTTGTAGTTTCATTCTCTGTAGCTTACAGATGAAGTTTAATACAATGCCAAGGAGGAAATACATTACAAAGTTTCTTGGATAAGCAAATTGTTCCCAACTGGATTTCAAGGTCATTTCTAAACTATCTCAAGAACAAAAAAAAAACAAAAAATTAAATAATTCACAGGAGAACCATAAAGTTCCCTATACTACAGTAATCTAGTAGAATTTCAGCAAGCTTTAGTGAAACTGGATCATGCAATAATATGCCAAAAATGCAAGAAAATAACCAGGAAAACTGCTGGAAAAGTAAGTAATTTTGTAATGACTCCTAATAGCAACTCCTAGTAAGACTGCTTCATCAGGTAGAAATAAAAGTCATAAAGTGAAAAGAGCATGCATCTGGCACAAAAACAACATCCACAACAATACACCATAGCAACAGTGAAACATAGTGGTAGTGGCATCATACCCTGGGATCTCTTTTTACAAACAACACAGTTTTTCTCCTTTTTATACTTTTTTTTGGTTAAAAAATTTGAAAAATTCCAAATATCAATCAGTTTTGATCCAAAACATTCAGGTTTCATTTTCAGCGTAACAGTCAGTCCAAGCACTACCAACTAATCAACTAAAGAATGGTCCACAGCAAGAAAGTTTAAGTTTTGGAACACCAAGCCAGAGTTCAGGCAAAATGTGACAGAAAACAGCAACTTCACAATGTGAAAGATTTAGAGGACTTTTTAAAGAGTGGAATACACAACTATTGCTAACTGGACGCTTGATTGGAACCCAATGATGTCCAACATCTTTTTTTTTTTTTTTACATATTTCCCCCTTACAGCGATGACTTGTTTTAAATTATATTCAAAGAGCACTACTTGGAAAGTGCTAATCCATCAGAATGTAAGTTCTCCATGGTAGAAATTTTTTTATCGATTCATATGTACAGCATAAATGTAAGTTGCGTGGTTTTTAAAGATATACAGAACCAAATAATTCTTTAAAATGCAGTAAGGCTGCAATATTAAAAATGTTTCAAAAACAACTCCAGTTTTGTTACATTTCATGTAATTGTCTAAACGTTTTAGGAAAGCCTTTGGAGCAAGATGGAATGTGTCTTCAGTAGACTTTTTGGTTTTATCCACCAGCAACAAAATAACAGGCCATGAGAACTATCAGTTAATATAACTTAAGAAATTGATTTCAGCTTATAGATGTTGGTAAGATCTGGGGGGCTTTCTGGGGTAATCAGGCCTGTTCTTTCTTGTTCTTTTCTTTTGCATTCAGTATTTATGTTAACTATCTGTTAACATAAATTAAGAAATGTATTTCAGCTGAAATAAGCTTTTTCTGGGGTAATCAGGCCTGTTCTATCTTGTTCGTTTCACTTGCATTCAGTAGATCCATTGATGGCTGAATTTAGCCTTCCCTTTTTCTGTTCAGTCTGTGGCTTGATAATGCTAAATGGCTTGAAGGGTGTTTCCTAAGAACCAAAGGTGAATCGACCTGAAAGAGAGTGGTCCATATGGTCTAATTTTCCAAATTCTGGCAGCATGCAATGTCTTTTTGACCGCCAGTCCCAAACCACATGCCAGTGTAGGTAGTCACAGAAAAGCTGCCAGGTGAAAGTATTTTAATCACCTTTGAAATGAGCGATTAGAACAATTATTCCATGGGAGAGGGATGGCTCCTGCTATTAACAACCCTCTGTTCAATATCACAACAAATTAGTTCATGCTCATTAGTATGAGTTGTGCTTGCCTAGTGGTTTGGAAAACCTCCATTGGGTTTTGCTTTATTACTCCCTGTGTGAGGACCATGTAATTAACATTCATCAACTGCTATGTTTATGAAGCAACCACCCCACCCCCGTGAATGTAACTCTGCTGTTACATATGTGTAACAAGCCCAATCATGGAGGGGTTTGTGGTGGAAGATAGGGGTTTCTTGTGAGAGTGTTAGAAAGTTATCTCACAAGTAGTGGTAAATGTGATTTCAAAGTACTTGTATACTTTCATGCATGTTTGTATACAGAATAATGAGTGAAATATGAAACTACATATATCTATGAAATAAAAGTGGTTTATACAGTTGTTTGGTGACTTCATCCCTTACATAATGTTTGTATTGAAGGCCTTCGTGTTATGGCTTGGGTCAGTTTTGACCCAGGATAAGAATTCCCTCATATTAAGTGTCTAAACCAGGGGTGGGCAATTCATTTTTATAAGGGGCCACATGAGAAACCTGGGTTGTGTTTGAGGGCCGAACCAACATTAACATGAACTTAATTCTGTTCAATATTAAAAACAAATTCCCATTGTAAAAAGCAATAAATTATATATTTTGGTTAGCTGTTACTTATATTCAGAAGAATAAGAATAATCTGTAAATATTAATACCAGCCCCCCACCCTACTCAACCACAACTACCCCCTTCATTGATTACATCCTTTTACTTTTTCAGTAAGAAAAATCCACTCAGTCTTGGGATTGAACAAGTGCACTGAAATCTGGTTGAATGTCTGGGTGGATATGGAAAGAACAGCTGCGAGGTGATCATCAGTGGTACGAGATTTGGATCTGGATATGTTAAACTTCCTCACTGAAAATGTCTAACATACATACGTAGACCTAAAGAAGACCAGAATCTTCTAAGTGTCACCTCATGTCCATCCATCCATCCATCCATCCATCCATCTTCTTCCAATTATCCGGGGTCGTGTCACGGGGGTAGCAGCTTCAGTTGGGAGGTCCAGACGTCCCTCTCCCCATCCACTTGGGCCAGCTCCTCCGGGGGAATCCCAAGGCATTCCCAGGCCAGCTGAGAGACATAGTCCCTCCAGCATGTCCTGGGTCTCCCTCTGGGTCTCCTCCCGGTGGAACACCTCACCAGGGAGGCGTCCAGGAGGCATCCTAACCAGATGCCCGAGCCACCTTCACTGGCTCCTCTTGACGTGGAGGAGCAGCGGCTCTACTCTGAGTTCTCCCCAGAAGACTGAGCTCCTCACCCTATCTCTAAGAGGGAGCCCAGACACACTACAGAGAAAACTATTTTCGGCTGCTTGTATCCGGGATCTCGTTCTTTTGGTCATGACCCAAAGCTCATGACCATAGATGAGGGTAGGAACTTAGATCGACTGGTAAATCGAGAGCTTTGCCTTTTGGCTCAGCTCTCTCTTCACCACAACGGACTGGTACAGCGCCCGCTTCACAGCAGACGCCACACCAATCCACCTGTCGATCTCCCGCTTCATCTTCACCTCATTCATGAACAAGACCCCAGGATACTTAAACTCCTCCACTAGTAATCTGAACTGCTGTTTGGCGCATAAGCACAAACAGTCAGAACCCATCCCACCACACGTATGCGGAGGGAACCTACCCTCTCGTTCACCAGGGTAAACTCCAATGTAAGGGCATCAATATGAGGGGCAACAGGTATGCCCACTCCTTCTCGGTGCCTCTCACCAGGGGCAACTCCAGAGTGGAAGAATGTCCAGCCCCTCTCAAGGAGAATGGTTCCAGAGCCAGAGCCATGCGTCGAGGTAAGTCCGACTATCTCTAATCAAAACCTCTCAACCTCACGCACTAGCTCAGGCTTCTTCCACACCAGAGAGGTGACTTTCCACATCACCTCATGTGTGGAAGGTTATTCTTTTTGAGCGAAGAATAATAATCAAGCAGTGAGACAGACCTAAAGTGGGTCACTGACTCTATCATCAAAGTTGCTGGTGAAGGGAGAAGAAATCATATGCAATTCACTCTCAATTTTTTTACAGTTCTAAAATCTCCTTGGGAATTTGTTTTGCAGTTTGACATTTTGTTAAAAACCACAGTGAGTGATGCAGTCTGCATCTGAAAGCATTTCCTTTCGTCACACAAAACTTCTGAATCTCTTCTTGCAAATCCCAGAAACAATTCAGCACTTTGCCCAGACTCAGACACCTGATACCCGTGAGGTAGCTTATGTCTCAATGTTCAGTTTCATTTTCCTCTAGAGGAGAAGTTAACTATTTGAGTCAGAAAACCAACAACATGGTTCATCTCTAGCACCAACTTACACAACACTTCTTGATTGATGATGTCATGAACTCACTGAATCATGGTAATAGATTTAACCATTTTATTAACAAGTTGGTTTATCAGGCGTCATCACAACCACACTTTACTACCATAAATCATGCTTTATTCATTAACAAGCAGCATTAAGCCATAGGAGAGCCTTTAGCACCTCCTAGTTGAGCTTCTAATAATAATGCTTTAATTACATTACAACACATATCCCCTTTTATGATAACTTTACCACTTAGAAAATGGCTTCCAAGAAGTCATTTATCATCTGTAACTTTAAACCTTAGCTGGATAAGACAAGATATATGTCTAAACACAGTAGGCTGTTTAGAATTAAAAATAATCCACATTATCTTTAACTTCCATCCTAAACATGGAAAAATAAGTAATTTCGGTAAGGGTTCTATTAGGCACTTGAACTTGGGTGCATACATGGAACACAAGTCACAGGTGAATTAGTAGCAGTAGGAGAGGTCTCTGTGTTAACTGGGTTAGCAAAGTCACTGTTTGTCTATTGTTCAGCACTCTGTGGTGCCGGCTCAGGCACCTCCTGCAAATGTGTCATATTTCATTGGCCAACAAACAGTTCCTTGGGCAGATTAGACAAGATAGGACCTGGGATCTGGAGCTTCTGCAATGAGCTTCCCACCCAGCCTAAAAGTAACACTCTGGCCAGGCAGCAGTTTAGACAGAGGTTGGGGTGAGTTGTACTCATTATTTAATTTTTTTTTTATGCATTTTGTTTTGTGTCCTGTCTGGCAATGTGGCAATACCAATAGTTGTTTTAATGCCAAAAAGAGCCCAACAGATTTTACTTTCACAAGTGGAACCTTACTGCTTTTGCCATAGTGCTCCACTTGATTTATATATGCAATAAGCTTTATAAGAATTTATGGTTGGATCATTTCATATTAAATGGACACTGAAGCAGGAAGGTAGAAGAGGAACAAAAGGAGAGAAACAGATGAGATAAAATGCCTAAAAGGGAAAAAATGTGAAAGAGAAAGAGGAGAGAAAAGGGAGAGAGCAATATAACATCCTCTGAGTCTGCTTCTTCACCTGCAAAGAGAGATATAAAAAGAACAGCAAAACCAGCTGATAAAGTATTACAGCTACAGGCACATTTGATACAATCAACCAACGCCTTGATACCATCACTGAAAAATATCCAGTATTATTCAATACGAAATGTATACACATAATGTATGCATAGTGGTGCAGTGACTGTTGCCCTGCAGCAAGAAGGTCCTGGGTTCAAGTCTCTCTGCATGCCTAACCCTAACCCTTTCACCAGGCCAGCTGAGAGCTTTGCTGGGGCCCGGGACAACGCAGTCTTTTTGGGCCCCCCCTCTACACCTGCCGCCACCACACACACACACACACACACACACACACACACACACACACACACACACACACCAAAAACAGTCAAATTAATTGTATACGTCATGCCCTGGAAACCTCTGTATTTTATACTGGATATTTTCAACCCATCTATTGAATTTAGTGCACTGGTTGATCTTTTCTTCATAACAGAGAACAGCAAGCACTGCAGCTAAAATATGGCCTTTTTTGACCTGCTGTATATTAGCCAGTCCCTAAGCTTGATGTATCATGAAACTGTCGACCTTTCGGGGTTTGTGATTTTTATTTTATTATTACAATTAAATAATAATAATAATAATAATGTTATTGTCAGGGTGCAATCCTGCCTGCTGCACCCTGAACCTTCCAGAACCTTCCTGCTCAGCTCCACTTAATCATTCACACCTGTCAGCCTCTAATCATCCTGGACTGTTTCCACCTGTAAGCCTTCCTATATAAGCTCACTTCAGTCTGCTCTTCGTCGCTGGGTCATCTGCATTCACACCTTGTTGCCTGCCTGAGTCTCACGGCAACCTGCCAGTGATTTCTGCGCCTCCTAGCCTGAGATCCCTACCTCAAACGCCTTGCTCAGCCGACTGCCTGCTCCAGCTTCACCGTGTCTCCACCCTCAGCCATCTCCACCATCACTCGTCTACTCCAGTCTGGTACAGTCTTTGGTCACCATCTCCATTACTCAAAGCCTTCAATAAAGCACCTTAAATGCAGCTCTGTGTATGTGGTGGTATTCGGGTTCATCAGAACAAATCCTGACAGTTATGTTCACAGTGTTTCTTTCCTAATCCACCTCTTATATCTTTCAATCCTTATGTAATTTTGTCTGTGGTGCATGCACCTGCCTGTTGCTTTAATCCTATAAATTTCCCCGTCATGGGATAAATAAAGGATTAGCTAATGTTATCTTATCTTAAATAACACTTTTTAATGGGATATATGTACTGGGTTCTCTTATGGTCTTAATTACATTTTCTGTGTGGGCTCCAGTATCATATGATAGATAATATCTACTTTGAAAGTTAACATGAACTGCTGCTCAAGATGACCACTCTCATCTACCTGGATGTTCTCTGGAGGACTGAAACGCCTCAGCCAGTGACGTCAGTCTGTGGGTCTGGGTCTGTCGGGGCAATGAGAGAAGTTTCGTCTCCTGTCTCCGTTTCTGTTGTTCGACGTTTTCTTGCTCATGGTTTTTCACGTGCTTAGATAAAATTGTTGTGCTTCCACTGAATATAACTTGCTTTTTATTTAAAAAACATACAGCTTGATTTCATTTACGGTATTAAAATTTAGCCAAACGGCGTTACTTTCCCTCTTCATGTTTTTGAGAGAGAGCTGAGTGGGCGGGCTGGTCAGTGTGTCAGTATTGGGTCCCCCCACTGTCCTGGGCCCGGGACAACTGACTCGTTTGTCCTCCCCTGTCGGCGGGCGTGCTCCCACAGTCCAAAACCATGACTGTTAGGGTAATTGGCCTCTATAAATTCTCCTTAGGTGTGAGTGTGAATGGTTGTTTGTTCAGTCTGTCTCTGTATGGCCCTGCGACAGACTGGCAACCTGTCCAGGGTGTACCCTCCCAATAACAGCTGGAGATAGGCACCATCACCCCTCGTGATCCAACAGGGATAAGCGTGTAGGTGGATGGATGGATGCAAGAGTTTGTGAGAGTGTGCTTGTGTATGTAAGATTTATCCACGAGAAAAATGCTCAGTAGTGGTTGTGAGGAGCCAATGCCCAAAGGCAGACGCCAGGAGAACCAGAACCCCAGATGCCCAAAGAGACCCCCAGAGCAAAGGTACCCAAGAGGGGCCAATACAGGGAAAGCACCCACCCCCCCGATCAAAAGAGCACAGAGAAATTTATCTGATGTGGAAGCAGAAGCTGTCTCAAAACTGATGTGATCCAACATAAGATCTCTTTACTGATTGATACTAAGACATTTTTGCTTTTCCAGTTCATGAACATAGTTTTCTTTGCAATACATAGGGCCGTGAAAGCCATGCAAACTGATTTCTCTCCCAAAGTGCTATCATCCAAGTTGCCCAGCAAGCACACTGAGCGGGAAGGGGAAATTTTACATCTCAAGTCCTTACATATTTGGACCCAGAACCTCTGAATATGTGTGCATAACAATAGTGCATGAATATAACTGTCAGAATTATTGCCTACACACTGAGAACAGATATTACATTGTGCAAAACCCATCCTGAATAATCTTTGACCTGTATAGTGTACTTTGTGAAGGATTTTGTATCGTATTAGTTGTAAATTTGGGTTTCTAGTCATTTTGAAAGATAACTTAAAGATATCTGTTCAAGGCTGACTGTTGTCTGTACTGCTATATTGAATGATGATTTATTGAGGATCATTGAGAATAAGTAATTAATTCTAGGTTAAACCATTATTTTAATTGAAGCAACCCTTCCCATAAGTGAAATCCTCTTCTATCTTCTTTAAAAGAGGGATGTGGTTAAGTTTTGTTAAATCCGCCAATTTAGATGAAACAGTAATACCCAAATACTTAATATTCCCTGACTGTAGTTGTAAATCTAGGGGGTTCTGTAAATAGCAGTTATTTGGCAGTACTGTAGATTTTGACCAATTTATAGAGTGATCTGAGACTTTTGAGAAAGACTCTAGTAAGTTAATTACTTGAGAGAGAGAGAGGTGTTTGAGTGCTGGAGATAAATCATCGGCATAAAGACAAATTTTATGCTTTATTTTCTTGCATTTTATTGTAAATGATAAATGACTTGTACTTGTATAGCGCTTTAACTAGTCTTGACGACCTCCAAAGCGCTTCACACTACAGTCAGTCATTCACACATTCACACACACATTCACACCCTGACGGTGGTGAGCTATGTTAGTAGCTACAGCTCTCCTGGGGCAGTCTGACAGAGGCGAGGCTGCCATGCACCGGCGCCACTGGGCCCTCTGACCACCGCCAGCAGGCAATGCGGGTGAAGTGTCTTGCCCAAGGACACAACGACAG
This sequence comes from Fundulus heteroclitus, assembly GCF_011125445.2. Lineage (NCBI taxonomy): Eukaryota > Metazoa > Chordata > Actinopteri > Cyprinodontiformes > Fundulidae > Fundulus > Fundulus heteroclitus. Next base: position 41,846 of record NW_023397045.1, on the reverse strand, counting down.
AGACAGTCAGTGCGGAGGATCGGCATTTTATACCTTTAATAACATTTGTTTGTCTAATTGTGGTAGTGTGGCCTTGGTTTTCTTTAAGTTAATTGCAAGTTTCTTACTTTGCTGATTTGGATTTGCTTGTTAAATGTTGAAGTTATTTTGTTTTTGTGTTGCATGTTTTTCCTGATTTGGTTTGGTTTTGCCCCTCCCTGGGCTGCCACCTTACCGTGGTGGAGGGGTTTGAGTGTCCCAATGATCCTAGGAGCTATGCTGTCAGGAGCTTTAAGCCCCTAGTAGGGTCACCCAAGGCAGACAGGTCTTAGGTGAGGGACCAGACAAAGCGCAGCCCAAAATGCCCCTTATGATGAGCAAGATTATTGGATTTCGTGTTCCCTCGCCCGGACGCGGGTCACCGGGGCCCCTCTCTGGAGCCAGGCCTGGAGGTGGGGCACGTTGGCGAGCGTCTGGTGGCCGGGCTTTTGCCCATGGAGCCCGGCCGGGCTCAGCCCGAAGAGGCGACATGGGTCCCAAGGGCCAAAGGGGTCGGGTGCAATGTGCAACGGGTAGCAGTAGAGGGCGGGGACCTTGGCGTTCCGATCCTCGGCTGCAGAAGCTAGCTCTTGGGACGTGGAATGTCACCTCTCTGGTGGGGAAGGAGCCTGAGCTTGTGCGCGAGGTTGAGAGGTTCCGACTAGAGTCGGACTCACCTCGACGCACTGCCCTGGCTCTGGAACCAGTCTCCTTGAGAGGGGCTGGACATTCTTCAACTCTGGAGTTGCCCATGGTGAGAGGCGCCGAGCTGGGGTGGGCATACTTGTTGCCCCCCATCTCGGTGCCTGCACGTTGGGGTTTTCCCCGGTGAACGAGAGGGTGGCCTCCCTCCGCATTCGTGTGGGGGGACAGGTTCTAACTGTTGTTTGCACTTATGCGCCAAACAGCAGTTCAGATTACCCACCCTTTTTGGAGTCCTTGGAAGGGAAGGGGTACTGGAGAGTGCCCCTCCTGGGGACTCCCTCGTTTTGCTGGGGGACTTCAACGCTCACGTGGGCAATGACAGTGGGACCTGGAGGGGCGTGGTTGGGAGGAATGGCCCACCTGATCTGAACTCGAGTGGTGTTTTGTTGTCGGACTTCTGTGCTCGTCATGGATTGTCCATCACAAACACCATGTTCAAGCACAAGGGTGTCCATATCTGCTCTTGGCACCAGGACACCCTAGGTCGCAGTTCAATGATCGACTTTGTTGTCGTTTCATCTGATCTGCGGCCGTATGTCTTGGACACACGGGTGAAGGGAGGGGCGGAGCTCTCCACCGACCACTACCTGGTGGTGAGTTGGCTCTGATGGCGGGGGAGGAAGCCAGTCCGACCGGGCAGGCCCAAACGTATTGTGAGGGTTTGCTGGGAACGTCTGGCAGAGTCCCCCGCTAGACGAAGCTTTAACTCCCACCTCCGGGAGAACTTTAAACACGTCCCGAGGGAGGTGGGGGACATTGAGTCTGAATGGACCATGTTCCGTGCCTCTATTGTTGAGGCGGCTAGTCGGAGCTGTGGCCGCAAGGTTGTCGGTGCATGTTGCGGCGGCAACCCTCGAACCCGCTGGTGGACACCAGCGGTGAGGGAAGCCGTCAAGCTGAAGAAGGAGTCCTACCGGGCTTTTTTGGCCTGTGGGACTCCGGAAGCAGCTGATGTGTACCGGCAGTCAAAGCGGCAGGCGGCTCGGCTGGTCGCCGAGGCAAAAACTCGGGCGTGGGAAGAGTTCAGAGAGGCCATGGAGAAAGACTTCCATATGGCTTTGAAGTGATTCTGGTCCACTATCCGGCGTCTCAGGAGGGGGAAGCAGTGCAGCACCAACACTGTTTACAGTGGGGGTGGTGTGCTGCTGACCTCGACTCGGGACGTCGTGTTTCGGTGGGTGGAATACTTCGAAGACCTCCTTAATCCCACCAACACGTCTTCCATTGCGGAAGCAGAGCCTGATGACTCTGGGTCGGGTTCTCCCATCTCTGGTGCTGAGGTTGCCGAGGTTGTTAAAAAGCTCCTCAGTGGCAAGGCCCCGGGGGTGGATGAGATTTGCCCTGAGTACCTTAAGGCTCTGGATGTTGTGGGGCTGTGTTGGTTAACGCGGCTCTGCAACATTGCGTGGACATCGGGGGCAGTTCCCCTGGATTGGCAGACTGGGATGGTGGTTCCCCTATTTAAAAAGGGGGACCGGAGGGTGTGTTCCAACTACAGAGGGATCACACTCTTAAGCCTACCTGGTAAGGTCTATTCAGGGGTTCTGGAAAGGAGGGTCCGTCGGATAGTTGAATCTCGGATTCAGGAAGAGCAGTGTGGTTTTCGTCCTGGCCATGGAACACTGGACCAGCTCTACACCCTCAGCAGGATTCTGGAGGGGGCATGGGAGTTTGCCCAACCAGTCTACATGTGCTTTGTGGATCTGGAGAAGGCATTCGACCGTGTCCCCCGAGGGATCCTGTGGGGGGTACTCCGGGAGTATGGAGTACCGGACCCTTTAATAAGGGCTGTCAGGTCTCTGTACGACCGGTGTCAGAGTCTGGTCCGCATTGCCGGCTGTAAGTCAGACTCGTTTCCAGTGAGAGTAGGACTCTGCCAAGGTTGCCCTTTGTCACCGATTCTGTTCATAACTTTTATGGACAGAATTTCTAGGCGCAGCCAAGGTGTTGAGGGGATCCGTTTTGGTGGCCTTAGGATTGCGTCTCTGCTATTCGCGGATGACGTGGTCCTATTGGCTTCATCAGGGCATGATCTACAGCTCTCCCTGGAGCGGTTTGCAGCTGAGTGCGAAGCGGCCGGGATGAAAATCAGTGCCTCCAAATCCGAGACCATGGTCTTGAACCGGAAAAGGGTAGAGTGCCTTCTCCGGGTTGGGGAGGATGTGCTGCCCCTAGTGGAGGAGTTCAAGTATCTTGGGGTCTTGTTCACAAATGAGGGGAAGATGGAGCGGGAGATCGACAGGCGGATTGGTGCAGCGTCTGCTGTGAAGCGGGTGCTGTACCGATCCGTTGTGGTGAAGAGAGAGCTGAGCCAAAAGGCGAAGCTCTCGATTTACCGGTCGATCTAGGTTCCTACCCTCATCTATGGTCACGAGCTTTGGGTCGTGACCGAAAGAACGAGATCCCGGATACAAGCGGCTGAAATGAGTTTTCTCCGTAGTGTGTCTGGGCTCTCCCTTAGAGATAGGGTGAGGAGCTCAGTCATCCGGGGAGGACTCAGAGTAGAGCCGCTGCTCCTCCACGTCGAGAGGAGGCAGTTGAGGTGGCTCGGGCATCTGGTCAGGATGCCTCCTGGACACCTCCCTGGTGAGGTGTTCCGGGCACGTCCCACCGGGAGGAGGCCCAGGGGAAGACCCAGGACACGCTGGAGGGACTATGTCTCCCGGCTGGCCTGGGAACGCCTTGGGATTCCTCCTGAGGAGCTGGCCCAAGTGGCCGGGGAGAGGGACGTCTGGGCCTCCCTACTGAAGCTGCTGCCCCCGCGCCCCGACCCCGGATAAGCGGAAGAAGATGGACGGACGGTTTTGGTTTTGAAGTGACGTTACCCATAGACATTATATATGGGGCCGCCCCATTGGACGCTGCCGGTCACTAGGCGGACGTGCCTTCAGGTCGGCCATCTTGGGTCAGACCACAGATCAGACAGCTGCTGTCAGAAAAAATAGGAGGCAGCTCAGATCTCATTTTAATCATATGTTCACAGTGATCGTGACCTTTCAGTCAGATTACACATATTTATTCAGAACCAAAGCAATTTAAACTGAAGTCAAACTGGATGATATATATACTCACAGTTATATATTTTGCAGTTATATATTAATGCACCTCTCATGAATCGTGTGAAGTCATCAGTGAAGACCATCAAGGTGTCGCCTGCGGGAGCAGATTCATCACTTCAGGAAAGGTTTCTACACATAGACTGGAGGATGTTTGCTTCTCAAGCCACTAGTGGCTCTCACACAGACATTGTAAGTTACGTCTCCTCTGTACTGAATTATATTTATACCACTATTGACAATGTTACAACCCAGAAGCAGATCACCACATACCCAAATCAGAAGCCATGGATGAACAGGAAGGTGCGACTCCTATTGAAGACACGCAGGAGATGCACAAGCCTGAGGCACAGCCAGAGCAAATCTGAAAAGGGGCATCAAAGAGGCCAAGTACTGCTACAAGCTTAAGATAGAGGGACATTTTTCCAATGCTGACCCCCGACGCATGTGGCAGGGAATTAAGGCCATCAGTGACTATAAACCCACTCACTCCACCTCTGCAGCCACTGATGTCAACTTCCTGAACGAGCTGAATGACTTTTATGCTCCCTTTGAAAGAGACAACAGTGAAACTGCCACCAAGCTCAAATCCTCAGCCGACCACCCGCCAATCACACTCTCCTCCACAGATGTCTGCAATGCACTGAGCAGGATCAGCACGCACAAGGCAGTTGGACCAGATAACATCCCTGGACGCGTGCTCAGGGCATGTGCGGAGCAGCTCGCTGGGGTTTTTACAGACATTTTCAACCTGTCTCTTGACCAAGCAGCTGTACCAACATGCTTCAAATGCACTTCCATTGTGCCAGTGCCAAAACACTCCAGCCCAAAGTGCCTTAACGACTACCGCCTTGTAGCACTCACACCAATCTGCCTAAAAGACTCGCTACCATCCACATTGGACTCACACCAGTTTGCATAACGCAGCAATAGGAGCACAGAGGATGCAGTTTCCATGGCACTGCACTCTGTGCTCACACATCTGGACAATAAGAACACTTATGCACGCATGCTGTTTGTTGACTTTAGATCAGCATTCAACACTGTTATCCCGGCTAAGTTATTAGCTAAACTTTGAGACCTGGGCATCAACACCTCCATGTGCAACTGGATTTTGGACTTTCTGACCAACAGACCCCAGAATGTACGATCAGGCTCCAACTGCTCCACGTCTATCACACTCAACACTGGTGTACCACAGGGCTGTGTGCTAAGTCCGTTTCTCTACTCCCTCTTCACCCACGACTGCAAGCCTGTGTACGCATCCAACTCCATCATCAAGTTTGTGGACGACACTACGGTGATTGGTCTCATCAGCAACAACGATGAGACAGCCTACAGGGAGGAGATCAAACTGGCCACATGGTGCACTGAAAATAACCAGGTCCTCAACACCACCAAAACGAAGGAGCTCATCGTGGACTTCAGAAAAGATTCAACAGGCACGCACAACACCATCTACATCAATGGAATGGCTGTTGAGTGTGTCTCCAGTTTCAGGTTTCTGGGGACCCACATCTCAGCAGACATGACTGTAATGTTCACCTGCACTCCTGACTGTTACTATTGTAACAACTGTTTACAGGCATCTTGCACTACTCACCATGACTGTATATTGATTTTGCACGCCTGACTGTTTCTATTGTAACAACTGTTTACATGCATCTTGCACTACTCACCGTGACTGTATATGATTTGCACTCCTGACTGTTTCTATTGTAACAACTGTTTACATGCATCTTGCACTACTCACCATGACTAAATATTGATTTGCACTGTTGACTGTTTATTCACAGTACCAATTGTTTACATATACATTTGCAATACCGTACTTTAACTGTAATATGCAATTACCTTCCACTGCACTTTAATTTAAATAGCTTCTGTCCAAACTTTATTTATTCATTTTATAGCAATAGCTACCTGTATATCATGCTCACAATTCTGCCTATAGTAATAATAGCCGTCTGTACATATATTCATAGTACATGTAAACTGTCATAATAACAATCATCTGTATATTGTGCTATTGTATATATCTGTAAAACTCTATTTATAGTAATATCCACCTGTATATTATATTCGGTAGATATCCAGCTGTAAATTTAGTTCACAATACTAGTTACCTATATATTATATTCAATCAATGAGTAAAATTCTATTTATAATAGTATTCATCTCTATATTTATTCAGCACATATCCATGTCCTGTACTTATGGAACCATTGTATATCCTGCACTTGCTGCTATTGCTCTTCTGGTTAGACCTAAACTGCATTTTGTTGCCTTGTACCTGTGTACAATAAAGCTGAATCTAATCTAATATATATATATATATATATATATATATATATATATATATATATATATAGTGTGAGTCCAAGAAGTATTTGATCCCTTGTTGATTTTCTTCGTTTGCCCACTAATAAAGATGTGATCATTCTGCACGTTTAATGGTAGATGTATTCTAACATGGAGAGACAGAATATCACAAAGAAAATCCTGAAAAAAAATCTAAGGAATATATATTAATTAATTTGTATTTCATTGAGGGAAATAAGTATTTGATCCCTCTAGCCAAACACAGTCAATACTTAGTGGCAAAGCCTTTGTTAGCAAGTACAGCAGTGAGACGTTTGTTGTAGTTAACCACAAGTTTAGCACACACACCAGGGGGAATTTTGGCCCACTCTTCGTTGCAGATCCTCTCTAAATCAGGAAGGTTGGTGGGCTGTCGCTTGGCAACTCTGACCTTCAGCTCCCTCCATAGATTCTCAATCGGATTGAGGTCCGGAGACTGGCTGGGCCACTCCATGACCTTCATGTGATGTTTCTTGAGCCAATACTTTGTTGCCTTTGCTGTGTGTTTCGGGTCGTTATCATGTTTGAAGACCCAACCACGTCCCATTTTCAGCTTCCTGGCAGAGGGGAGGAGGTTGTCCCTCAGGATTGTACGGTACATGGCTCCATCCATCTTCCCAGTGATGCGGTGAAGTAGCCCTGTACCCTTGGCAGAGAAACACCCCCAAAACATTATGCCTCCACCTCTATGCTTGACGGTGGGCACAGTATTCTTGGGGTCATAGGCAGCATTTTTCTTCCTCCACACATGGCGGTTAGAGTTGAGGCCAAAAAGTAAAATTTTGGTCTCGTCTGACCACAGAACCTTCTCCCAATAACTTGGTTCATCTTTCAGGTGATCATTGGCATACTTAAGGCGCGCCTCCACATGTGCCTTCTTGAGCAGGGGTACCATTCGGGCACTGCAGGATGTTAGTCCATTGTTGCGCAAAGTGTTGCCAATTGTTTCCTTGCACACTGTGGTCCCAGCTGCCTTCAGGTCATTTACCAACTCCTGACGAGTGGTTGCAGGATTATTTCTGACCGTTCTCAGGAGCATTGTCACCCCACGAGGTGAAATCTTCTTTGGAGCACCAGGCCGAGGTCTGTTGATGGTCAAGTTATACTCTTTAAATTTTCTAACAATTGCATCAATAGTTGTTACTTTCACATCCAACACCTTGCTAATCTTTTTGTAGCCCATTCCAGCTTTGTGGAGGTCAACAATCCTTACTCTGAGGTCCTGAGACAGCTCTTTGGTCTTACCCATGTTGGAGACTTGAAGTCTGTCAGATTGTCTGATTCTGTGAACAGGTGTTTTTCACACAAGTGAGTAGTGAGAACAGGTGGCTTCAGTTCAGGTAACAAGCTGATTGGGAGTGTCTAACTGCTCTGTGAAAGGCAGAACTCCTAATGCATACTGAGGGATCAAATACTTATTTCCCTCAATGAAATACAAATTAATTAATATATATTCCTTAGATTTTTTTCAGGATTTTTTTTGTGATATTCTGTCTCTCCATGTTAGTGTCAGGATGCAGCTTGTAGGCTGCAGTCTGTGCCTCGCTGCCTCTCTCCCTTCCCTACTCAGAATAATTAAATCCACCTGTCAGGCTGCAATCAACCTTCAACTGCTCTCACCCGGTTCCACCCTTATTTAGACTCACCTCATTCTGCTCTCGTCGCCGGTCCGTAGTGTTCACTCCTGCTCAGTTCCTGCCAGTATCCAGTGTCAGCTCCGTTTTTGTTACAGTCAACCTGAAGACGTTACTTCAACCTGGGTTTTGTTCACGTCATTCCCTAAGACTCTGCTCAGCTCTGCTCCACTCAAGTTCTCAACTCTGTTCTCAAGTTTCCCCAGTCGCTCCACGTTCTCAAGATCCAACAATATATATATATATATATATATATATATATATATATATATATATATATATATATATATATATATATATATATATACACATGCATATATATACTATATTATATCTATATATATATATATATATACACATGCATATATATATATATATATATATATATATATATATATATATATATATATATATATATATATACATATATACACATATATATATACACATGCATATATATATATATATATATATATATATATATATATATATATGATATATATATATATATATATATATATATATATATATATATACTCACCGGCCAATTTATTAGGTACCCTATGCTAGTAACGGGTTGGACCCCCTTTTGCCTTCAGAACTGCCTCAATTCTTCGTGGCATAGATTCAACAACGTGCTGGAAGCATTCCTCAGGGAGTTTGGTCCATATTGACATGATGGCATCACACAGTTGCCGCAGATTTGTCGGCTGCACATCCATGATGCGAATCTCCCGTTCCACCACATCCCAAAGATGCTCTATTGGATTGAGATCTGGTGACTGTGGAGGCCATTTGAGTACAGCGAACTCATTGTCATGTTCAAGAAACCAGTCTGAGATGATTCCAGCTTTATCACATGGCGCATTATCCTGCTGAAAGTAGCCATCAGAAGTTGGGTACATTGTGGTCATAAAGGGATGGACATGGTCAGCAACAATACTCAGGTAGGCTGTGACGTTGCAACGATGCTCAATTGGTACCAAGGGGCCCAAAGAGTGCCAAGAAAATATTCCCCACACCATGACACCACCACCACCAGCCTGAACCGTTGATAAAAGGCAGGATGGATTCATGCTTTCATGTTGTAGACGCCAAATTCTGACCCTACCATCCGACTGTCGCAGCAGAAATCGAGACTCATCAGACCAGGCAACGTTTTTCCAATCTTCTATTGTCCAATTTCGATGAGCTTGTGCAAATTGTAGCCTCAGTTTCCTGTTCTTAGCTGAAAGGAGTGGCACCCGATGTGGTCTTCTGCTGCTGTAGCCCATCTGCCTCAAAGTTCGACGTACTGTGCGTTCAGAGATGCTCTTCTGCCCACCTTGGTTGTAACGGGTGGTTATTTGAGTCACTGTTGCCCTTCTATCAGCTCGAACCAGTCTGGCCATTCTCCTCTGACCTCTGACATTTTTTCCCTTTTAGGCATCTGGCATCCTCAAGGCATTTCCGCCCACAGAACTGCCGCTCACTGGATGTTTTTTCTTTTTCGGACCATTCTCTGTAAACCCTAGAGATGGTTGTGCGTGAAAATCCCAGTAGATTAGCAGTTTCTGGAATACTCAGACCAGCCCTTCTGGCACCAACAATCATGCCACGTTCAAAGTCACTCAAATCCCCTTTCTTCCCCATACTGATGCTCGGTTTGAACTGCAGGAGATTCTCTTGACCATGTCTACATGCCTAAATGCACTGAGTTGCCGCCATGTGATTGGCTGCTTAGAAATTAAGTGTTAACGAGCAGTTGGACAGGTGTACCTAATAAAGTGGCCGGTGAGTGTATATACACACACACACATATATATATATATATATATATATATATATATATATATATATATATATATATATATATATATAGACCAGTTCACACGTGACGTCAGCGCTACATCCAGGTCCCGCGGGTAGGCAAAAAACAGTACTGTTCTCGTCTACTATATGACAAAACGGGTGATTTAGAGCGTACTTTTAGTTAGTTATTTTTGGAATCTAAACAATGCCTATGACTTGTTGTGCTCCCGGTTGTACACAGAGGCATTCCAAATCGTTGGATGTACGTTTCTGTCGTTTACCGAAGGACGAAGAATGAAGAAAGAAATTGATATTGAAAAGAGCGCAGGCAGACACTCCCAATGGACTGGGGGAGCCATCATACTACGACAGAATTTGCAGTCTACACTTCATCTCCGGTAAATACAACTTAATTCTGCTCTAGTCATTGTTCTACTTAAATAGCGGCGGAGGGGAGGTGGCGATCGCTAGACGGGGCCGAGAGAAGCGGAGTCGATGCAGCAGCAGCAGCACGCCGCATCATTTTAATTTTCTTCGTGCAATCAGTGTGCACATTAGTTCACCAGACAGCGGCTCCATTACGCCCCCGTTCACGTGCGCTAGTACTTCTGTGTTTACGCTGCAACGTCGCCGACACCTCCACCCATTTTAACAAGACAAAAACACCAAAATAATCCATAGTGAACAATGTTTTTTTTTTTACCTACCGGATGGGTCTTCCTCTCTGCTGAGACGTGGTCTGTGTCTGACGCCGCTTTGTGCTGTTGTACAAACGTGTGAACAACATCCATCCATCCATTTTCTGACCCGCTTAATCCCTCATGGGGTCGCGGGGGTTGTGTCTATGTCCCGATATAAAATAATTGTAGCCGTCCAGTGGTTTCATGCTCTCTCGTCTGTACTGGCCTGCGTTTTTATAAGGCAGCTGTATATGTCGCGGTACGGAACACTTGGCCAGCATTTCACAGACTCGCTCCGTCCCTTCATGCTTTTGCTGTGTGGATCTGGCAATCTGATACCATCAACCATCAACTTAATCTTAAAACGATTTTGTGATACGTTATCTAAAGAAGAAAAATACGTGGAGAACTCGTCAGTTTCTCTATTTGCGTCCGCCATTGTGTTCGCCTTTTGCCTACCAGTCCGGCGCGCATGCGCGAAAAACCCGGATGAAAACAATAGCAATGAACTACCCTATATTATATATATATATATATATATATATATATATATATATATATATATATATATATATATATAGATATATATATAGATATATATATATATATATATATATCTATATATATAGTATAGATAGATCTATATAATATATATAGATATATATATATAGATATATATATATATATATATATATATATATATATATATATATATATATATATATATATATATTAATTAATTACATACTCTGTAATTAATTAATCTAAATTAATCGCATATAATTTTTGCTGTGAAAGTATTTTAAATATTTAAATTCAAATGATTCAATGAATAACCAGCATGTGACAGCTGTTCCAACTGTCACACAGAGACAGGAATGGTAAAGGGTTTCTGTTATTCCTTTTAATATTACTTTACATAGGGCTGCACAGTGGCGCAGTGGGTAGCGCTGTTGCCTTGCAGCAAGAAGGTCCTGGGTTCAAGTACACCCCTGGGTCTTTCTGCATGGAGTTTGCATGTTCTCCCTGTGCATGCGTGGGTTCTCTCCGGGTACTCCGGCTTCCTCCCACAGTCCAAAAACATGACTGTTAGGTTAATTGGCTTCTCCAAATTGTCCTTAGGTGTGAGTGTGTGTGTGTGAATGGTTGTTTGTCCTGTTTGTCTCTCTGTGTTGCCCTGCGACAGACTGGCGACCTGTCCAAGGTGTACCCTGCCTCTCGCCCAGTGAACGTTGGAGATAGGCACCAGCACCCCCCGCGACCCCATGAGGGATAAAGCGGTTTAGAAAATGGATGGATGGATGGATGGATTACTTTACATATTGATTAGTGAATAGTTTAGGTTCATATCTTTAAAATTGTTTTCATTAGTCTGACACTTTAGTTAACTATTTGCAGTGCACACATTTAGTTAACTTTGTTTGTCAGTTCTCTTGGATTTTGTTAAATGCAACAAATTAATTTTCTTCTTTTGAGTTACCAGTTTCCTCTGGACCTGTAGCTGAAATCATAGATGAGCTCCAGCTGATGGCTGTCAAACTTCATCAGCGGGTCGTTCCATTTGTTTGCCAGGGGAAGGGGAAATTTTGCCTTTAGTTTATTTAATTTTACCATTTCTTTAATGGATCTTCTTTTTGTAACTTAGTTCAATAGTAATATTTATCCAATTTAAAGATTTAGTTATGTGCTGACCAGTATTCGTTTAAGTTCTTGTGTGTTTAACTACCCCCTGTGTGTGAATTAGCAGTGGTCTGATCAGCCACTATTTAAATTCCCCCTCATGTCTCGTTTGTTAGGTCAGTTTTGTGCTTGAGTTCTTTGTGTTACTACCTGAGTTGTAGTTTGTTATGTTGACCTCAGTTTTTGGGCCCCAATTTATCATTTTTGTATAATTTTTGGATTTTTGTAATAAATTAAGAATATATTTCTGAAATTTCATCAACGTCTCTTTGGCTGGTCTATGTAAAACCTTCACACAGCATTAGATACATTAAGGTTCAACAACTCTTTTATTCACATTTCATGTGAGGCAGACACCCTATCTATTTTTAAGACTAATCTTAAAACTTTCCTTTTTGACAAAGCTTATAGTTAGAGTGGCTCATGTTACCCTGAGCTATCTCTATAGTTGTGCTGTGATAGGCCTAGGCTGCTGGAGGACATCAGGGTCTAATTTTCTCACTCTACTGATTTCTACTGTTCTTCAGTCTACTGTTCTCCAGTTTTGCATTGTATTACATTGAAAGACTGTCGTCATTTCAGATTTTAACTTTTTGCTCTCTCTCTTTTTCTTCATAGTAGGTACACCTGGTCTGGCGTTCTGTTAACTGTGACATCATCCAGAGAAGACGGCTCACCCGCTACTACCATCTAATGTAGAACAGATTACTAGATCAATGTGTGCTTCTGTGCTTTTTTGTCTCTCTTGTTGTGTCTCTGCTCTGTCTTCTGTAACCCCAGTCAGTCGAGGCAGATGACCGTTCATACTGAGCCCGGTTCTGCCAGAGGTTTTCCTTCCCGTTAATGGGGAGTTTTTCTTCCCACTGTCGCTTCATGCTTGCTCAGTATGAGGGATTGCAGCAAAGCCATGTACAATGCAGACGACTCTCCCTGTGGCTCTACGGTTCCCCAGGAGTGAATGCTGCTTGTCGGGACTTTGATGCAATCAACTGGTTTCCTTATATAGGACATTTTGACCAATCTGTATAATCTGACCCAATCTGTATAATATGATTAAACTTGATTTTGTAAAGTGCCTTGAGATGACATGTTTCATGATTTGGCGCTATATAAATAAAATTGAATTGAATTGAAATGCCTTCAGACGTTTTAACATGTGTCGTTGTGGCATATATGGCACACAGTAACGTAGGGGACACAATGAAAATAAATGAACACTTTACAACAGTAAAGTGACTTCCGCGCTACTTCCGGGTTACGCCGGTAGGCAAAAGCAGGACTGTTCTCGCCAAACACCGTGACAAAACGGGTGAATTAGAGCGTGCTTTTAGTTTATTTTCGAAATGTAAACAATGCCTACGACTTGTGCTCCTGGTTGCACACAGAGGCATTCCAAATCGTTGGATGTACGTTTCTTTCATTTACCGAAGGACGAAGAAAGATGAAAGAAATGGATATTTTCAATGAAAAAGGACCCAGGCAGACAAATCCCAATCGACTGTGGGAGCCATTTGCAGTCTACACGTCATCTCCGGTAAATACAACTTAATTTTGCACTGGTCATTGTTCTGCTTAAAGCCGCAAGCGGCGTCGATCGGCCCTGCAGCCAAGCGCCTTTGCGCACCGCCGGCCGCCAGCCACCGCAGAAGCTGTCACGCATTTTCCCCGCCCGTCCAATGGGCGATACACAGGAACATGTTGGGCAGTGCTTGCCCACGACTCACAAAAAATCTAGTGCAGATCAGTCGATGCAGCGAGGAGATACAGCCGTTGAATAATGATAATGGATTTGGCCACCGGGCAAGACTAAATCGTTTGGCGACCGGGCAAGACTAAATCGTTTGGCCAGCATTCACAGACTCGCTATCTGAACAGTATCTGGCAATCTGACACCATCAACCATCAACTTACCCTTAAAAACGATCTTGTGATACGTTATCTAAAGAAGAAAAATACGTCGAGAACTCATCGTTTGCTCTGTTTGCGTCTGCCACTGTGCTCGCCTTCTGCCTTCCAGTCCGGCGCGCAGGCGCGAAAAACCTGGATGAAAACAATAGCAGTAAACTACCCTATACGTCACGACATTGATTAATTTGTGTTATTTTTTTTTTAAATTAATTAATCGAAATTAACGCGTCATTTTGACAGCCCATATATACAAAATAAACAAAATATATATCCTCAGTCACATCTCTCAGAAATCAGGGTCTTTAATGTACTTTTTTCTGCTTCCATCCCTGCTACCCATTAGCACATATTGTGTTTATGCTGGGAAAAACCGTGACTGTAAAGCATGAGGATTATCTATCAGACAGTCTTACTTATAGAAGGTAATTCCCCAGGATGTGGTTTGTAGTGTCGTTTTATTTGCGCACCCACAAGCAGAGCAAAAATCTCTGGAAGTTTGCTGACTGTCAATACAAAATTGAAATTATGTATTAAGTTAGACAATAATTTAATTCAATCAATTGATCTCATGTAGCCCCTAAAAGGGTGATGTTTTCAGTCAGCTAATTTATCTGGAAATCGGTTGAGAATTCACCGGATTCAGAGTGTCTGAAAACATAAAGTACATTTTCCTGAATTGACGTGTATTCTGTCTGACTGCAGCTTGGTCTGACCTAAGATGGCAGCTCTGTCGGCACGCCTCTCACCCGACGACGGGGCGTCTCCGTATATAATGTCTATGACGTTACCACCCATTCCTGGTGACGCCCACCGCAGAGAAATGGTGTTCTCTATTAGCAAAGCTGCATGCAGACCGGGAAGTCGGTAATAAAAAGGGAGCTGTGCAGTTAAAGCGGCACACAGAGCTGGACAGATCGCAGGTGTAGGAGCAGCAGGGTGGTGGGACTCGGAGGACTGGTCGCCGCGGAGATGCATCCAACTGGTCGCCGTGGAGGTGCATCCAACTGGTTGCCGCGGAGGTGCATCCAACTGGTTGCCATCAAGGAACGGACGATCGGGTGCTGGAATATGAGTGGCAGGATCGCCGTCGAAATTCGCTCGTGGCCGTGGAGGACTAGCCTTGTGAGACCATCCTGATCTCGCGAGCTTTCAAGGTTTCACTCGCAGATCAGTCTGGCTACTCTCCGTTAAAGAAAATTTGGAGCCGTTCACCAAACGAACGTCCAATCAGCGTTGGCTTTGAGGCGGGTTGAGGTGTGACGCAACGAGAAGATCGACAGTTCAGTCTAAAGAACATGGCGGCTTCAGCCGATGAAACTAGCGTTAGCGTGGCTATCGAGCAAGTTTTATCGGAATTACAGAGTATTTCTTTACTGAGCTAACGAGCCTTTACCTGCAGTAGCAAGAGTAGCTTGGCTTGTGGTTGTGTTTTCGTCGTCGCTCGTAACAGAGCATGTTGACGAGTACGTCATATGCTTCGTTGATCTGATTGGTTTATTTGGCTTGTCTATCACCAACATAGGCCAATCAGCTAAGCAGTATTTTCGCCCCTTCCCAAAATTACTTCAACGGAAGGTTTCCAGATGGATATGCGAAGCAAATCTATCTGGCGGCGTCAGGTTAGTGGAGGACCGGTGTAGGTACCAGATCGACTCGGGTGGTCAGATCAACTCGGGGCCCTGCGCCTTCTGATGACGTCACTATACATAATTGGTTTAACGTTTGCACAATTATGCAAAACATTGTGATTGGTCTGGACAACTTATTAAAGTAATTATAGCGGGATGTAGGTTTTATTCGAGAGCGGGATTGCGGTTTGAAAACGGACAATTTTACGTAGAAATTCTCCATGGTGCCTGCGCCTCCCGATGACGTCACAAATTTCTCCATGGGCCTTGCGCCTCCCGATAACGTCACAAATTTCTCCATGGGCCTTGCGCCTCCCGATGACGTCACAAATTTCTCCATGGGCCTTGCGCCTCCCGATGACGTCACATTATGGCAACGCCACTCAAACTACATTGAGCAGCAGGAGCAGCAGGGCGGTGGGACTCTGCATTTGTAACAAATCAATTTTATTTAGTTAATTTAGCTGTTTCTTTTTTCTCAAAAGCCTCAGGCTTAAAGATGAACATAGAAAAATATGAAATCTTGGCAATTCAAAATAATCAACCTACTTTAATTGATAAAAATGAGGTAAAATATTTAGGTATAATGATTAACAAGGACCACACTGAAAATATTCAAGCCATTTTACAAAAAAAATAAAAAAAACAATAAATATTTGACAGTTGGCTAAATTTTTGGAAGAATATTGTCACAATTTCATTTGGAATAATAAAAAAACATGTGATCAGAAAGAACGACATAGTAATATTAGTAGAAAAAGGAGGAATAAATGTTGATTTTAAAGTGATGAATGCCTTGATAAAATTAAAATGGCTGCAGACTTTTATTAAAAATAAAAAGAGTTTATGGTTTAGTTTCCCTTTACAACTTTTTTTTTTTTTAAATTGGAGGAAGGAAATTTTTCTTAAGATGTAACTTTGATCCTGCAAAACTACCAATTAAATTGTCAGACTACTGCAGAAGCATTCCAAAATGATGTTAAAGGTTTTCATGCCTCGATTAATTTACTGGAAAATAACCGTAAATTAACAAAATAAAATTGATTTGTAACAAATGGAGACCGCGGGCGTAATGTAGTTTGTTTGAGTGGAGTTGCCGTATAATGACGTCATCGGGAAGCTCAGCCCCCCCGAGCCAATCTGACCACCTGAGTTGATTTGGTACCTACACCGGTCGGCAGGTGACGGGAAGGACTCAGTGATGGAGAGGACTGCGCCCCCTTTGGGCTAGCTAAGAGACCATTCGTCCTTATACACACTTTTCTATTGACTCTGCCGCTCCTTACTGTCTTAAATTTTTTTTACTGACTCATCCATTTTTTTTAATAAATCATTGTTAACTCTTATCGGCTCGTTTTGTGAAAGCCCTGCCCACAATCCTGCAGTTTCTATTTATTAAACCCACCACTTGGGTGCCACGTAATGGTTGCTGCTAGTGGTTCAATAAAAATAGCAAACAGTGAGGGGAGAAGTGGGCATCATTGCCTGGTTTCCCCTCTGGAGACAAAAACTGGAAGATGTTTGGTTATTTGTCTTGACACATGCTGTTGGGAAACTGTATACAATTTTAACCCATTTATTCAATGTAGATTACCAAATAAATATTTTAAACTCTCTCTTTTCTGCATCTAAAGATAATGCATTTGATTCAGTGTTTTTACTAAAGGAATAATCTATAAAATTAAGTAATCTGCAAGCATTTGTGGGTGACTGCCTTCTTTTAATGAAACCAGTTTGATCAGGGTGTATTATGAGAGGAGTGACATTATCTAATTATTTTGCCCAAGCTTTATAGATTATTTTAATATCAATGTTAAAAAGAGATATGGGACAATAGCTAGTAGGAAACACAGGATCTTTACCTGGCTTAAGCAGGAGATTAATGGTAGCAGAATTCATATTAGCCGGGAATCTGCCATTTTCCTGAGTTTTCTGCAACATTTTGTGGGATATTGGTGCCATAATATTCCAGAATTCTTTATAAAATTCGTCTG
The DNA here is from genome assembly GCF_011125445.2 of Fundulus heteroclitus. Lineage (NCBI taxonomy): Eukaryota > Metazoa > Chordata > Actinopteri > Cyprinodontiformes > Fundulidae > Fundulus > Fundulus heteroclitus. The sequence goes on along the minus strand of NW_023397045.1, from coordinate 24,391 downwards.
GAAATCCATCTGGGCCCGGAGCCTTTTTATTGGGCATACTTTTGAAAGCTTCCTGAATTTCAACTCTTGTCAGGGGTAAATTCAGTAACCCTAAGCAATGATTCATTAAGTCTCCAGTTTTTGTTTGGGGTCACTTTTTTATTTATTAGGGTTAAAGAAACAGGAGCATGATCACTGACAGGAACAGGATGTATTACAGCGTCTGAAAATGTCAGACAGTAGTAAGCTGTAGTCCAAACAAGAGTAGAAATGTTGAACATTTGAAAAGAAAGTATATTCCTTACTGTTAAGATGAAGAGATTGCCATATATCACTGTCACGCGCTTGTCAACCTGGTCAAGCGGCCATGGAAGCGGGACCCAGAACGGCAGTCCAAAAAAACAAGACAACGTCTCAACTGTGGAAGCTTCTTCTTCTTTTATTATTATTATTATTATTATTATTATTATTATTATTATTATTATTATATTTATTTTTTCTTTGTAGCCAGCAGTGTAACCAACCATACCACGAACATCCAACCAACAATGGACAACAAATGGCAAACAGCTTAAATTCAGATTCACCTAAATTGAGAGAAACCATTATTAGGGATATATATTAAATACAAGATAGAAAATACAATACTATTTACATTAGACAAAGGACAAAAACACAATACATTTACAAACTAATACAAACTGAAAATATCTTAAACCAATTCCAATCATTACATGAAAATCTATAACAACACAAAAATCTACTCTGGCCAGTATCACCCCTCTTAATCTGCCTGTTAGTTTGAGCCAATACTGCAGTCTGCACACCTGAGTGTGATACACCAGGGGTCCGTTCTTCGTACGTTGCTTAAAACATCTGAGATCAAATGACACATCCAAGATGATTTCATCCGGCTATTCCTGATCCGGCTAATTGGGTTCTTCAAACACACCTGTTGTTTACGATTAGTATGGCTGGATTGAGTTATCTGAGACAACTGCGCGTTCATGCGTTTGTTTAAAAGGGGAAATGTATCGATAGTAGAAACAATGATCAGCAACGCTGCTATTGGCTGTTCAGCAAAGAACGCCCACAGTTTTTCTCCCAAGCAGAACAAGAGCTTGGAAGGTTATGCCGAATTTGAGTCATTAATTAAAACACCTCAAAATCTGTTAAAGCCAGGAGAGAGGGCTGGCAAAAAGCAGCAGACAAATAATGCGTAAAAAATCACTTTCTACAGTATGAATTTTTGCATTTTAATAATCTCATATTTACTTTGTTCTTTTATATCAGAGCCTCCACGGGACCCACTAGAACATGGGGACAAGTAAAAGTGAAATACAAGAATATTCTACAAAATGGTAGCCTTTAATTATGATACTTTATTTTAAAAAGGCACTTGTTATGTCAAGAGATCCAAATTTCAGTGTCATTCCTTAGACATGGGAAGTAAAGGACATGTGCAAACTGGGAATTTTAACAAAAAAAATCTTTATCCATAAAAAATTTAAATTTTCCTTTTCCAAGTCATCCACAGTTTACACGGTAAAACTGTATTGCTCCGTGGCTAGATAATCCATCCATAGTTTTTTTTTAATACAATATACGGCTCGACAGGAAGCAAGCCTTTCAAAGTAAACTAAACTTCACAATAAAATGGCCCGAACAAATCTTCTTACTGAATAGGATAAAAATAAAAAGCAAACCATCATACAAATAACTTAAATATTTTAGATTCATGGCTCCAACACCACTTTTTCTTCTTTAAAAGCCACTGTTAAATTATGTGTTTGTCTGTTTATAACAGCCACCAAGAAAATCTCTTTACAATTACACTGTCGCGCTGCGCTAAAGGATCCTGTCTATTGCGCAATACGCAATTAATTCAAAAAACTCTGCAAATTATTCTTGCACCTTCCGCACAGGTTGCAGTCGTAAAAATGGACATGGCTACGGCAGACTTCCCTATCTCCTCCGCTTATACAGCCGTGATCTAATCTTGTTTACATGAAATAAGCCTGTTCTCGAGCAGGCTTAAGCTGGCGCACATGTTGCTATGACAACAAGTGCAGGAAGTCTTTCGAAGAACCAAACGATCCAAGATCAAGCCAAATCGTCAACAATGAAATCCTGCTAACTGAGTTAGCGACGTACGAAGAACGGACCCCAGGACAAGGTCCCTCCACTGCAGGTGAAACCACGCCCAGAAAAACAAACAGGTTCAATCCAAACAAAACAAACAAATAAGAAAAACAGTTTGCGTGCTGTTTAACTGTTTACCACTACTTCATTTCTAAAAACAATATTAAATTAACATTGTGGATTGTTTCCTCAGTATCTTCCTCTTTCTGGTCTAGGATGCTGTCAAAGATGAGGTTATCTCTCGTACTTCAGGACTGAATGTCCAGAATGTGATTGTGGCTGCAGTTTAGACAGAGGTTGGGGTGAGTGGTAGCCATGTAGAAGACACAGTTGGCGGCGCTTGTTGTTGGTCCTTTAACCTCACCCTCAAATGGGTCTACTGCAATCGAGCATAGTTACAGTTACCAGTGGCAACACTGGTACTGTAGTTCTGATTTCACAACCTACTATCAGTCGAGCTGCATCGTGGCCTGTTGCAACAATGGGTATGGCTCTGTAGCTCAGCAGGGCAAGTTGCGGATCCGGTTGCAAAGGATACTTTTTGCAGTGGCAACGCTCCTTTCAGCAGCTCAATTTGCTTGTGGGTAGTGGGGGCTTGACATTATGTGATCAAAGTTGTATTCCTCACTAAACTGGTGAAACTCTGCTGAAGCGAATTGTGGGTCTTTGTCTGTTACCAGCTCCAATGGAATCCCCCATCTGGCAAACATACAGTTCAGATGTGAGATGACTTGGTTGCTGTTTGTAGTAGATAAATGTGAAATTTTAGCGTAGCGTAAATAATAGTCTGTTGCTACCAAATACTGCCTACCATACAGCTTATATAAATCATCTTTTGCCAAGCTCCAAATGGCAATGGTGTGGTGATCAGTGGCTCTGTTCTTTAAGTTTTTTTTATGCAAAACTCATACATTAACTAACTCAGCAACCTGGCCAATTGTGCTAGCATGTTAGTCCTTTTGCTGCACTTTTGCAAGTCCCTGACGACCCACATGTATTTTTGACAATACAGTCTTTTGCATTGAGAGGGGAACATAAATGCGGTCATCGTACAGCAGAAGTGCATTAACAGGGCTCTCAACTCTCATGCATTGACCGTGTGACACACACATTTCACTGACTTCACACGCTCACATGGCATTTCACACGCATAAAAATCACAAAGCCCATCTGGGCTGCGGATGACAAAGCTCCGCCTTCTGCTGAGCTGTTACGGCTTCTTTCACAATTTGTGGCCATCAGTAATTCCTGCTGCAGTTCGTGTTAACAGAGCAGCAGGAAGAGTGATCAGAGTTATGAATAATTTTAGTCTTAACCAGTGGTGAAGGTAAGCCGGTAAGGTCCTGTACCGCGTATGTAGGAGGGGAGGGGAGGGGATGGGGTGGAGCTGCTGCATGGCTGCACGCTGGATCATAAAACAGTTCTGCTATCCAGATGCAGTTTAAAAAGCCACTTAGTCTGTTTATAAGTTTCGTTTTTATTAATTCTGCATTTTTTAACTACATGCGCTGTATTTCTGTGCCTCAGCGCTTGCTCCTCTCCCCCTCCTTTCCCTCGGAGCAGGTGCTTTTATCACCGTTCACCATTCAAAACGTGAATCACTACGTTAAATGTCCTCACATCGGTAGCGACATGTGCCAGTTAAAGTCAATAGGAGAGTTGGTAGCTGTGTTTCATGCTCTTTTGTTTTAACAACATAGAATCAGTGGCGCTTCGGTGGGCGTGCTGCCTTGCGCTTTAATTCAGGTGCGCACTTTTAAGGGTCATTTTAAAGAACTTGTAACATCAGGGCTTCATCTCAGACCTGTCAGGCCTCCTCTCCCCTCTATAGGAGTCCTTTACAGTATTTATGCATTTTCCCCCTGTTTATCCCTCGCACGCAGCGCACCAACGGGGGTAAAATCTGCCAACCTCACCGCCCAGAGCGCACTGACGAGAGCAATAGTGATTTGTCTAGTCAGCGCGGCGACTGACTGAGAAACCTGTCGCTGTAAAAGGTGATGATAATGGTTATAAACTGTAATAGTCTAGAAGTGCATTGAGCTGAAAAGAGGGAGACATCAGCAGCTGGATCATGCGTAAAGACGCAGCGGGAACCTCTGTGTGCTTCAGTGTTGCTGCTGAGGGGAAATTGTTGACCATAAAGGCTTGATCACAGCCTGATCCACCAATCAGGTTATAGATCTACAATGATAAACAAACCCATAGATGAATGTGTAACAGTGTAATAATTTGGTCAATGCTGCTGGGAAATGACACAGTCCAATTCCAAATAGACTGTGGGGCTAATTGCAACATCATCCAAAATAAACTGCTAAATCCAGACATCCAGATAGAACAGACAAAAAGTGTGCTAGTCATGTACAACAAAAGCAAGAGGAGACCCATAGGGAAATGTAAAGTCAAATTAAGAAACCCAAGAAACAACAAACTGTACTGCTTAGTTTCAAGTGGTAAATGCAAACGATGCAGCACCTTTAATTGGGAGGAAAGCCAGTGAGGCAATGAATCTGATTAAAGTGCACTATGAAAACATCATGACTATTGATAGTGTAGTTATGATCGCAGAAAAACCCAGAACAAGACCTTGGTCTATGGAGGAAATTAAGGCAAGATATGCGGATGTGTTCACTGGAGATGGTTGTTTAGAGGGGAAATACAAGATGGAGGTGGACAGAACAGTAAAGCCAGTGCAGCTACCAAAGAGACGCGTTCCAGTGGCTTTAATGAAACCACTTAAAGAGGAACTACAGGATCTACAGCAAAGAGGAATAATCACACCTGTGGAATGCAGCACAGACTGGATCAGTGCTATGGTGGTCCTAAAAAACAAAATGGCAAACCCAGAGTATGCATTGATCCCAAACCTTTGAACAAGGCGCTGAACCGTAATCACTTTACATTACCGACTATAGAGGACATCTTACCAGACTTGTCGAAAGCCACAGTATCCAATGTCAAGAGTGGATTTTGGCATGTGCAGCTGGAAGAGGAGCCCAGCTACTTAACTACATTCGCCACTCCATTCGGTCGGTATAGATGGCTGAGGATGCCAATGGGGATAAGTACTGCCCCTGAAATATTTCAGAGAAAACTGATGCAAGCGCTGGACAACATGCCCGGTCTGTACATCATAGCTGACGACATTTTGATTACAAGGCAGGGAGAGACAGAGGAGGAAGTGGAGCAAGATCACGACAGAAAACTGGAGCCGTTTTTAAACCGATGCAGAGCAAAGAACATCAAACTGAATGTGGAAAAATTCAGGCTGAAACAGAAGGAGACCACATACATCGGTCATCGCCTGACGGCGGAAGGACTCAAACCAGACCCAGAGAAGGTGCGAGCAGTGGAGCAGATGCCATCGCCGACAGATGTAAAAGCAGTGCAAAGACTAATAGGTATGGTTTCTGGTTGTCTGTTCTGTCTCTCTCCTCGGTCGGTTTTTCTTCAGCTCTCCAGAGCTCCTTATCTGCTTTTACCCTGCCCCCTCTCTCCTGCTATGTGGTATGTTTTCTGTATTTTGTGCCATTTCTTCATAACAACCGAAAGCTCTAAGGAAATTATGGATCTTGTCAGCTGGTCTCTCAATGCTATTGATCAAATTTTTTCAACTGGAAAGCAAAGGACCGGGGAGCGTGCCTGTCCCGATGGAACTTTTTTTGCAGGATACATCTTGGACCTGTGGTAGAAATGGTCCACAGTCTTGAGGGACCTGACACACAAAGATAGTGTGTGGATCTGGCATGCAGAACAAGAGGAGGCGTTCCAAAATCTGAAAAAAAGACAATAGCAAATGCCCCAGTGGTGAAATATTATAACCCAGAGGAAGAGCTGACGCTACAATGTGATGCATCAGACACAGGTTTAGGCGCAGCGCTGATGCAGATGGGCAAGCCAGTCGCTTTTGCTAGCAGAGCACTTACAAAAATGGAACAAGGCTGTGCTCAAATAGAGAAGGGGTTTTTAGCAATGGTTTTTGGCTTGGAAAGATTTCACCACTTCGCATATGGCCACAAAGTCAAGGTTCAGAGTGATCACAAGCCAATAGAAACCATAGTGAGAAAACTCCTACTGAGCGCTCCCAAAAGGCTCCAATGTATGATGCTACACATATAAAAATTCAACATAGAATTCATGTATGTGCCGGGCAGAGATTTAGTGCTGGCAGACACCCTCAGCAGAGCCTATCCTGAGGAGGACACACATGTGGAAGCGGAACTAGAAACAGTCAACATGGTGGAATACTTACCGATTGGGGCAGACAGATTGCAGGAGATAAGGACAGCCACAGAAAAGGACAGCACACTCCAGCTTCTCATCAACACGATGACACAGGGATGGCCAAAAGACAAGCTGCAAGTACCCAGTGAAATCAGGCCGTACTATTCCATGCAAGAGGAACTGATTCACCAGCATGTGTCATGAATCGGAGGCAGGGGACCCAGAATTCAGCCAGACCAGCAGAGGTTCAGATCAGGTTCTTTATTAACAAAAATCAAAGACTGAGGCAAAAACCAAAAAACCTCACAACCAAAAAACAGCACAAAAATAAACAGACTAACGGGGCAGGCAGGACAGGAACAGACAGGAACAGGATGGCTCAGATCACTGGAGACAAGGGGGTCAAAAGTCCAAAAGCAAACCATACAGAAACATGCAGGAGGAGACTCACCCATACTCAACAAGACGACCTGGCACTGATGTCTGGTCTCGACTGTTTATATGGAGGAGGAAGCAGGTGAAACCGGTCAGAGATGATTGCAACAGGGGTGGAGTAAGTCAGGTGTGCAGAGTGGGTAATTAGACCAGACATCAGTGCAGAGGATCAAAACAAGGAATGAATTCAAACCAAAGCTAAAAAGCTGACAGGACAAGTGAACAGAAACTACACCAAACTTACTAAGAAACAAAATCACTCTAAAGAAAAAACCTAAAACAGAAAATAAAGCTTAGACTAAAACAGATGACAAAACCGGATAAATTAAGAGTAAATAAAAACCCAGACAGGACAAAAACTCAAAGCAAGCAGAGAACCTAAAGCAGGAGAGTAAATGACTCAAAAATAAAACCAGAACAAAAAACAGAATATTACAGCATGGGATAGTTTTCAGAGGTGAGCGTGCAGTCATTCCGGATGCAATGAGGACAGACATCACGGCTACATGCTTCCCACCTGGGTGTTGAAAGCTGCCTAAGGAGGGCAAGAGAGTGTGTCTTCTGGCTGGGCATGAATGATCAGATCAAACAGCATGTAACAAAGTGTGACATCTGCAGGTCCATGGATGACAAACAACAAAAGGAAACACTGATCCCATATGAGATCCCAAACAGGCCATGGGCTAAGGTGGGCACAGACCTGTTGACCATGTTTAATAACAAGGATTACCTTATCACAGTGGATTATTTCTCAAATTTCTGGGAAATAGATTATCTTGTCGTCACAAAATCAACCACGGTGATAAAGAAACTGAAAGCTCATTTTGCCCGTCAAGGGATTCCAGATGTGTTGATATCGGACAGTGGCCCACGATATGTGTCCCAAGAATTTAAAAAGTTTAGCAGACTGTGGGGATTTCATCACAAGACCTCTTCACCAGGTTACCCTCAGAGTAACGGCAAAGCAGAATCCGCTGTTAAAACAGTGAAACGACTTCTTCAGGCTCTTCTGGACCACCGCAACACAATGTTGCAGGGTCCAGCACAAAGACTGCTTAGCCGGCACACGCAAACATTATTACCAACGAAACCAAGCTTGCTAAAACCAAGGGTTGCTTGAGTCAGCCAAGAACTCATGAAAGGGCAAGCACGCTAAAGCATCTACTACAAGAGATCAGCGAAGGAACTACCGCCTCTCAAAGTTGGAGACGCTGTGAGGATAAAGCCATACCCGCCTCAGACTGTCTGAAGGTGTGGCCGGGTGACATCGCAGATTGGGGAAAGGTCTTATGAGGTTCGATTACACACAGGAAGCACAATCAGGAGAAATCGCAGACACCTGAGACTTGCTGCTGAAAAGACTGTCAGAGACCCCATCGAAGTGGACATCAACATCCCAAGCCAGCAGGAGGCTGCAAGACATGGACATTCAGGGTCGGTTCATTTCTCACATCGTGTTTTGGATCCCACTCCCAGAGACACGAGTGACGGACAACCTCTTGTCACGACCAGAGCAGGTCGTACATTGCAGTTCCCACATCACTATAAGGACTATGTACTCTAACCCAGTTGAAGTTACTGTGTTTCTCGTGGCCTTTGGTGGGGTATTACAGTAAGACTGGGAAAAGACACTGAATTTTCCAGAGAAATGTAAAAAAAATATATATCTTTGTCTATGGGGGTTATAGGTAATGGTACTCTGGAAAAGTTGTTATGAAGCATTTGAAAATCATTGTTTTGGTTCAAATTCTGTTTTGTGTAAAGTCACGCACGATGAACAGAAAAGAGATGTAACAATAGGAACTATTGTTATAAGTATGTTGCACACGGACGTGTGATAGTGTGACACTGAGTTGATAGCAGCGGTGCCAGACCGAGCTGTTTGTAGTTTACCAGAAGATCTTAATAAAGTTCTGACCCAGTTGAGTTATTGTGCAACCAAGTTGGACTTTTTGAGTAAACACACGAACCGAAAGAACAAGAATAAAACAATTGCGAGGCAAAGTGTCAGCCACAATAAGGTTACTTTCCTTGTATGTAAATAGCTTCTGCACTTAATTTATTAACCCCAACAATAACCTTGGAGACCTGACGTGGGCTTTATCCAGGTCATAGGTGTTAATAAGCAGAACCAGAGGCTTGATTTCGGTCTAAAGCACAAACCTTGTAAGTATCTCTTGAAGCGCTCGCATGCCCAAACACTCGTGAGACATTCTTTTTTTGGAAGTACCTGCGCTCAGTCTCTATAAGTATCTGTGAACAAAAGTGACTGGTCAGAGTCCATCACTTTGTGCTTGGTAAAGTGTGCCTTGTAGACCATAACTGCTTGCATCTGCGCTCACCCCAGTTGGCTTTGTCGTTTCATAATATGCCTGTACAGGTGCTGACATGATATCCCTGTGCACAGGTGCAACACAGGAGCAAAGTGAGGCTAAGCGAGGCCACAGAAACAATCTAGCGACACAAAACGCACAATTTTGGCGATTAAAGTGAAGCCAGAGCGACATAACACCTGCGATGGATGCAAAGCGACAGTTGTTGGAGTTGAAAATCTTAACTTTTGTGTCTTGTCATGCAACAATTAATAAGGAACTGGATTTGGCTGTGACGTGGGGTGAAGAACTGCAGCGGAAACGATGCAGTTTTCGTTCAACATGAAATAAAAGCCAATTGTGGCGGTCTGCGGTCGCCCTGAGTTGTATGACTCAACCAGTTATTACTACAGAGACAAGTCCATAAAGGACCAAGCCTAGAGAACAGTGAGTAAGGAGACTGGAGTACCAGTTAAGTGAAAGTGTCACTAGATAGCGCCATTGTACTACTGTATTTCTTGCTTATCGCCCGATGTGCAATTGGAGCAGCAAATGTGGCTACATTGTGGCACCATTTGCGTTCAATTTGAACACAACTTTAGAGACAGATTCTCTGTGGGACACTGATTTTCATATTGGATTATGGGAACATTAATTACCACTTTAATCTTTTTAGTGCATTTATATTATTTTAAAGGACGATTGTGGCTGAGTGTGGAGCGTAGTCATCTTGCAATCGGAAGGTTGTGGATTAAATTCCAGCTTCCCACTGTCACGTGTTGCTGTGCCATATTGGAATCCTAACCATTCCGGTCTCTCTCTGACTATACAGTGATTTGTAGAGTTGTCATGATACAACCTGTCTGCTGCACCATGCTCATACTCAAGACACTTTCCACCTTCCATACAGCTCCAGTCTCCTGTTCAGTAATCATCCACACCTGTCAGCTACTAATCAGCCATCATTCAGCACACCTGTCAGCCTCACTATTTAAGCTCACTGCATTCTGTCATTCCTGGTCGGTTCGTTCTGTTTTCCTGTTAACCTCTGTTTCTGCTGCTCACCTCATCCAGTCTCGTCCAGCCCGAAGTTCCTCCATTCTCCGTCAGCCTGCTATAGTTCTGGTTTCAAATCTCCATTCTGTCGTGCTGTGAGTCAAGCCTGGTTCCAAGTCTCCATTCAGTTGTGCTGCTGGTCCAGCCTGGTTCCAAGTCTCCATTCTGCTGTGCACCTGGTTCTGCTGCCTCCGTGCTTTGGTTCTGACCTGCTTGCCAGTTCCTGCCTTCACCATCCTCCTGCTTCAGCTCAGTACGGACTCTTGGTTCCTGCCTCCACTATCCACAAGCTTCAATAAACTGTTAAAACTTACTCTGTTGTGGTTGTGTTCGGGTTCAGAAAACAAAGCTTGACAGAACGAACCGACCCCATGAACCCGACACCCACACAGAGCCTCCATGCAGGAGCTGGCGAGAGGGATGTTGCTCCACTCTCGGGCAACAGCGCAGCGGAGCAACTCTTAGCCCAGTCCCGGGGCGTTTTGGAGAACCTCGCATCGCTCAGTCCACCTTAGAGGCGGTTAGGTGCGGTTGCTCAGGTACGCAAGCTTTGGACAAGTAAAGCCGAGCTACTTCCTCTTTTTGAAGAGACGGGACTGATGGAGGAGCTCGAGTGGAACAACAAGGCTGCCCTTGCTCAACTGTTCGGCAGAACGCCTCCTCCCAGACCCTCGTTCTCCACCGCTGCTGCTTCCTCCACTTCTGCCGCTTTCACCACTCCCTCAGTCGAGTCCGCTGCAGCTCTTACTACGGATCGAGCCTCAGCTCATCCCACTCCTGCCGCTGCTGTAGCTCCTGCCGATGCTGCTTCACTTCCTCATCGCCAGCAGTAGCCACTCACTCTCTGCCCAGCTCTTCTCGACGCAGACGCCGAGCTCGTCGCTGCCGGAACATACCCGCTGCTCAACCTGAAGCTCAGCTGGTTAGCTCAGCTGGTTAGCTCTGCTGACGTCACCTCCACTCCCCTGGTGAGTCCATCTGGCAGCGTCCCAGCTGTCCCAGTGAGCCAGAGCCGAAGCCATTCTATTCCCCGTCATCTCAGTCACCACCTCCACGACACTCAGCTGACTCCTCGGGTGAAGCCTTCAGCCGCTGCTTGGAGGTCCACGCCTCCTCCAGCCAAAGCACCCCAGTTTCATGAGACCCAGCTGTGGAACTTCTTTTATGGGGATAGGAATGACCTGCTTCCCTATCAGCCCACACCTACATCAGAGGCTGAGGTTTCCGTCACCCCACCACTGGCTTCATCAGAAGACTCAGTTCCTGTGCAGCCTGCAGCCAAAGTCTCAGTTCCTGCGCAGCCAAAGTCTCAGTTCCTACGCAGCCTGCAGCCAAAGTCTCAGTTCCTGCGTAGCCCGCAGCCAAGGTCCCAGTTCCTGCTCAGCCCGCAGCCAAGGACCCAGTTCCTGCTCAGCCCGCAGCCAAGATTTCAGTTCCCAGTCCAGTGTCCGACGCGGGTGGTGAGCACGCCGGTCTGCCGTCCGACGCGGGTGGTGAGCACGCCAGCCCGCCGTCCGACGCGGGCGCAGAGCACGCCAGTCCGGTGTCCGACGCGGGCGCAGTGCACGCCAGCCCGGCGTCCAACGTGGGTACAGTATTTCCCAGTCCATCAGCCTGCGACACGGAGGCCCAGGAGGGTCCGCCGCCCACCTGCGGCGCAGTGACCCAGGAGGGTCGCACCGCCTGCCAGAACCGCGGGGACCCAGGAGGGTCCGCTGTCTCATGAACTCTGTAGCCTGGGTATTCCTGAAGCCTGTGGCCCGGGGCCTCCTGAAGCCTGTGGCCCTGTGGCCTCTGTAGCCTGTGGCCCTGTGGCCTCTGTAGCCTGTGGCCTCTATAGCCTCTATTTCCGTGACCCCTGTAGCCTCTATTTCCGTGACCCCTGTAGCATCTAGTCCCGTGACTCCTGTAGCCTCTAGTCCCGTGACCCCTGTAGCCTCTATTCCCGTGACTCCTGTAGCCTCTACTCCCGTGACCCCTGTAGCCTCTACTCCCGTGACCCCTGTAGCCTCTAATCCCGTGACCCCTGTAGCCTCTAGTCCCGTGACTCCTGTAGCCTCTAGTCCCGTGAGTCCGGCAGACCAAAAAGCAGGACACTTTTCAAGACTCAACAAAGCTAGGTTAAAAACTTAAACATAATCAAACCTATAACATAGGAGGACCCTGTTGTACTCACCAAAGATGTGAAGGTCTACGTCTTATATTTGTGGCCTTTCCTGGCTGCTTCCAATGGTTTATTATTTGAGAGAAATATCATGTACATGTCTATGCATTCCAGTGTGAAGTTGATACAATTTTGCAGCTCTGCCTTGACACTTTCCACATCGAGATGATTTCTCTCATTTCTCCATGCTGAGGACATCATTGAAAAGACACGCTCTGTATGTGCATTGTTGCATGGAATGGTAAAGATGTAGGCACTGACTTTTTTCAGGTACACCAGTGGGACATGCTTTGGAAAACAGCTTCAGATATCGCACCTCACAATGGAAACCTTCCATTTCTGGGGAGCTGAGAATATCCTCCACCATGCCATATTCCCCATACAATCCATCCATATCAATGTTTTTTCAATTTGCAGGCCTGGATAGCATCACTGTACTCTTCATAAGACATAGCAGTTGTATGGCCGAGTTTTGACATTTTGCTGTGAAAGCTGCTCTCAGAGCCGTCATATCTTTCACTCAAATATTTCTTTGCTCTTTTATAAAAGTGAATAAAATCAGCCTCACATGTCTTTGTCAAATCAGGTGTTAGTTGTTTAAGTCTGGTGTTTACAGCAAAGCCAAAAAATGGTCCTTCAGTCTCCTCTGAAGTTTCCCTTTAAGTTCAGTTATCACTTTAAAGACGGAGATTATGCTGAATGATTTGGCCTTGAGTGCTTCAATGTGATCTGAGAATACCTTAAGTTTTGTCATTAGCTGATTTGTTATAGCTTCCAATGTCTGGTTACTGTCACTGTAGAAATCCAGCAAAGCATGCTGCACGCCAGCCTTAAAGTGAAAATATCGCAATACCATGGGGAAACACTTAATCATACTTGTGTTTGATGAATCATTCGCCAGTGAATAATGCTAATTTTTTACTTTTATGTAGTCAAAATGTGCCTAGATGGAGTAGGGTGCCAGGAAATTTTCACAAAAAGCTTTAGTTTTTCCTGCAGGTTACCCCTTTAGCTACTAATGTTGTTGTAGATCTCTCTGTCAACTTTTAATCCACAGTCCACACTCTAGTATGATTGGTGACGCTTGATGGTGTGATACACTTTGCAAAGTGCTGCAGCAGATATTTTATCATCCCGGGGAGATGTGGCTTCATGGAAAAAGGAAAAAAGTGAAGAGGTACCCGCACTTCCATTGTTGCTCCTGTGCTTGTCTGTGCTAGCATGTCAATCGATGGTGCCTTTACCTTTATTGCTTACATCCATGTCACATTAACACAGCATACAATATGCATGACAATCATCCTTCTGGCTTTTGAATCTAAATCCATATTCTTTTGTCCATTCGGAATTAAATGTTGTCTTCCGTTTGGTAATTTTTGCGGTCTGCAAGTGAGCTTGGTTCACTTGGTCTACCAGCTGCTGACCTGACGTCAGCCATGTCCACATTGCTAATTTGATTACATTTCAGTACCTTTGACCAAAAAAATGTCTGATATTTATTTAACAGTTTCATCCAGTAATCTGCCATAATGGATCATGATGGAATGCATTTTTTATTTAAGTGCATATAATTTTTAGATTTGCACCTAAATATGTATACTTTTCACAAATGGGTGTCTATCTCAAAGCTATACCGGATGTCGAACAGCCCTTTTAAAAACCGGACTGTCTGTCTTAAAGCCAGACGTATGGCACCCTATCTCACCTACACTTCTTAAAGTTGTAATGACGTTCTCAGCTCTTATAATATAGTCTGAGATGCTATCTGGGCTTGCCATATGCAGCTTCATCAGTGACATATACACATTTATTATTCAAGGCTTGCTTTTCCCAGAATAATGTTCTTATTGGATTTTCAGGGCTTTCCTACCGTTATCTCCGCCGTCATGTCTTATTATCGAGAGGCTTTCATCATCCAGCACTTTAACTAAGTCTGCAAAACAGTACAAGTTTTTCCACTGGTCTTCAACCAGCTGTCCTCCATCCTCCATGGTGGGTTCATGCAAGATCGTTTCTTTCAGCTTTAGGCTGTACAGGTTGTCGAGGAATCTTGTCTCATATAAATCATGTTTCTCCTCACCAGGCCAGTTGACAACTTTGCTTGGGCCCAGGACAATGCAATCTTTTTGGGCCCCCCCTCTACACCTGCCGCCACCACACACACACACACACACACACACACACACACACACACACACACACACACACACACACACACACACACTGGAAATCTCTGTATTCTATATTGAATTTAGTGCACTAGTTGTATAATGAAACTGTTGACCTTTCGGGTTTTGTGATTTTTATTTTATTACTACTGATAGGGTTATTAAAGATAACCCCTTTTATCCTAGAATGAAAACCACACAACACAAGTTTTAAACATTTCTATAGAAAAGGACAGAGGATACCCAAACGGAGAACTACACTCCCTTAAGGTTTAGGAACGTCTGCGCCGGGTCATCTCTGTCCTTCTGTCTTTATTATCACACATCAAAGAGGGGGTCAGGAGGATTGGGTCAGGAGGTTTGGGTCAGGAGGTTAAAAGCAAAGAAGGAAACAATTGGATTTCTCATCAGCTTCATGCACAGCCGGCCGGATAAGGGAGACATTCCTTATCTGTACCATTTGTTCTTCCTGCCTAGGGGTAAATACAACAAAACCTTCCTGAAAGCAAACTCTTAAAACAAATCAAATACCTGTAACTTGATAGAAATAAAATGATTACATTCACATTTTTCTAACATTCCCCCCTTTTAATCATTTTCTTGAAAGCTTAACTTAACCTACTTCAAGAATTCTTTTCTTGCATTCTGAATTTTCAATGAGACTGTCATTTTGTTAAGCATTTAACAAGGGAAAAGTTAAACTACAGGTTGTATTTCTTCAAGAGGGATTTGTGAAAGCATTTGATTTTGAAACATTACATTTCCCATAGTTTTAGCAATCATAGACTTTAGGCATGGGATTACACAAGCGTTAAAAACACAAAGAATAATAAGAACAACAATAATGGCTGTCATTATTTTCAGTAAAAGGTTCCACCACAATCCTGAAAAGAACCAGGAGAGAAAGTTCATACTTAGAGGAACAACATCCTGGGACATTGCTTGTTGTAGATTCTTCAAAGCAGACATAGCTTCAGTAATATGAGTTTCATTTGCGTCAGAAATGTACGTACAGCAGGAAATTCCAATCATTACACATATGCCACCTTGGCTAGCAGTTTACATGTCCAAAACCATTCTGTTTTGCAGTACCATTAAACACATTTCACTTAATTGTTTGTTTTGTCCTTTATTAATGTCCATCGTCATGTTCACCAGGGTCTTCATTCTGTAGTCCAGTGTCTCAATCAACAGCATAGATTTACCAACTCCAAACCACGGGAAAGTGAAAGTCCTATTTTACTCCCTGTGCTTCAGTGCTTATGTTCAGAGGGAACGTTGGAACCCCACATGGGATCATGGGGTTGGAACACTGAGCTGGAGCTGAGTTCTCTTCTCCTCCTATTAGAAGGATGATTTTCCTTCACAGCTTGAGCTGAGATGATGACAGTGTGGTCAGAAACAAACACAGGTGCAAGGGCTGTCCTCAGGAAACACGTTCCGTCTCCTGCCGGCATGCTCTTAGCATACAGGGTGGGTTGTCTGGTGGATTTGGGCATCACTGAGCATACGTAGCAGTTACTCATGTTCTTCTCTTCAGCCAACATCGTCACATACATCTGCCACAAGTTCTCTGGGTGATGGTCTGGGAGATTTCCAAGCCAAATCTTCATGGCAGCAATTTTTTGCTAGGTTAACAGAGATGTTAATTTTACCCAGGACTCTAAAGAACAGGGATCAGTTGGTTTCTTCACCGACGTTGAGACGAGTGGCCCTAAAAAACCAAACCCCTTTGAAGTCGGACTTCCCCACCTTTAGGCACTTAACACTCTCTGTAACTTACAGTGGCTGAGGTGAACCCAGGAAGGTCTTTCAGCGATCTTCACAGCTGTTGGCGTGGTCAGGAGCACTTGGTATGGTCCTTCCCAACTTTGGCTCGCCCAGTCCTTCCTTCTGATGATTTTGATGAACACCCAGTCTCCTGGTCTCACTGCTTGTGGATCCTGTGGAGACAAAGGTTCTCCTGGCAGTAAATTTGCATTGGACTCTTCTTTAGACTGCATCATTTCTCTCATATAGTCTGCTAGAGTTTTTCCTTCCTCCTTAGGTGGTGTCTGTATTGTGAACAGCAGTAATTTATATGGTCTGCCATATATTATTTCAAATGGAGTCAAACCACTGCTCGTTGGAGCTATTCTCATGTACAGTTTTACTAGGTCCAGACATTCTGGCCATGGCATCTTTGTTTCTTCCATGCACTTTTTAAGCCTGGATTTAACTGTCCCATTTGTCCTTTCTACAAGTCCAGCACTTTGTGGCACGGTGTGTTTCTTTAAGGTTATCTGTAACCTGCTTGCCAATTTGATGATTCACCTGATTCAGAAAATGTGGACCATTTTCACTGTAAATTTTCTGTGGGATGCCAAACCTTTGCATATATCTTTTAGCTACTGTCAGTGCATCTGTGTGTCAGTGCATCTGTGTGCTTTGCTGGAACTATTTCAACCCATTTTGAAAATGCATCAATCATTACCAGACAGTATTTGTAAGGGCCACTTTGTCAGTTCAATAAAATCCATATGCATCACTTTAAAAGGTTCCTTTAGTTCTGGAAACCTTCACTGTTCGGATCTAAAATTAACCTGAGGGTAATTTTTAACACAAATCGTATATGCTTTACACAAAAATATTTTTTTTGTATGAATTAAATCCTATGAAATAAATCCATATGTTGCTGTATTATAGTTATCCCTCCCTTTTTGAGACATGGCAATTGCCCATGGCTCAAAATAGCTGCTGCTTGGACTAAGCTTTTAGGGAGAACTGCTTTGTTACAAACTATAGAATCCTTCTGATTCATTGTTGCTACATTTTTTACCCACATTTGTTTTTCTACAGTTGCAGCTGTTTGTCTAATTAACAACATTTCTAGATCAATTATTTGCTCTGTTTTTTGCTCTAGGTAAATATCAGAAAGACCAAATTGTAATACATCTACTACATGGGGGTCTAGTGGTTGAATGAAACCAGACCACTCCAGCTGAACTTCCTACAGCCATGGTAGTTGCTCAAACTGCTAGCAGACATGGGGGTAGCGCTGCTGCTTAAGGTTTGAGCTTATCACCACGGGGCTGTAAACAACACAGAAGTCGTAATACTAGAGCTAAGACAGTTGCTGAGATAAGCTTTGCTTTTAGCTCTGTGAATTGCTGCTCTGCTTCTGAGGTCCACTGGATTGTGTTTGACATGGCCATCGGCATGTCATGAATAAGATTTAAGAAAGCTAAGTTTTCTCTACATAATGTCGAATCCAAGCTTTTCAATAATTACACAATTCTAAAAAAGACATCATTTGTTTTTTAGGCTCACTTACTATAGCAATTCTTCACTTCCTGTATCTTTTTACCTTCTTCTGAGATAACATGGCTTGTAACAGACTCATTTCTGCACCCACTGTATTTTATCTTTGCTAACTTTGTTTCCCATTTTAGCCAAAATGATGTAGCAGCTGTTTTAAATGCAATTAGAAAGCCTCCTATGTACATTAATACTTTATTTCCACGCTTTAGATTAAAGCTCTTTAAGCATGTTAAAATGGCCTGGATGAAAATTGTAGAACGGTCTACAAATCCCTGTGGCAGGCGTGTCTACATATATTTTTTTTCTTTCTTGTAAGTAAAATCAAACCAAAACTGGGAATCTAGACATGGTCTAATTATTCCTGCATCCAATGAAATGTTTATAATTGCCATTATACCCTCCTGTTCTTCATATTGTAGCCCGTACTGTTTTATCCGGAGCCTGTACTTTAATTTAGGAACTATTTTAACTGGTTCTACAGTTGTCAATAATCCTACATCAGTTGGCCCTGTAGACCACAAAGCATTTGGAACACCTTTTAAATAATTTTCATTGGATTCTGATAGCAAAGAATGTTGGAATATTTTGTCTCATGCCAAATCTTGGACACGGGGTTCTGCATCGAACAGAACTTTGTAAGGCTGTTTCCATAGTTCTGTACTAGGGCTATAAAGCCAGCCTGTTTTGTGTGGACACATCTGAAAATCAGACGCTCTTTCTCCAGCTTTTAAACGCGGGCCTGTGTCTCTCCACTGCTCTTTACTAGTCTTAAACAATGACAAAAAATGTTCCCATGGTAAGCCATACAATTTTTTCATCTGTGTAGAAAGCATACCAGTAACTGCTGCAAATTAACTCCCATCTGTGTACATATTTTGTATAGCGACAATTGTAGTTTCCTGTTTCAGAAACAGTTTTTCAAACTTTTCATCTGGGGTAAGCACACATTCATAGTGGTTTGTAGATCAGCTAACCGAGTTTCATCCTCTGGTTTGACAATGTGCTTCTAGCATTTTGCATAAGTTTACTTTTCTCTTTTATTTGGAGCAGAGACGGTAAGCATAGTGCATAAAACACAGAAGGATTTTGTTGCAACGACATTACATGTTCCACATGGACAGCTTTCATTCCATCCTGCGTTGGGAAAACTGCAATGCCTAATTTTTCCATTAAGTCCTGTCCTAACAGATTAATGGGGAAAGTTGGTGACATTACTACAGGAGCATACAACCTTTCTCCCTGTTTGGGGTCTTTTATTTCTATTACTTTTAACATCCATTCTTGGGATGTTTGACCATTTGCTGATTTTACAAAAATGGACATTTTAGATGCCTTTACCCCTAGATTATCTTTTATACATGTTTTACAGGCTCCTAAATTGCATAAAAGAGTAACTGGCTGTCCATTAAGTGTAAGCATGTATGTTTTTTTTCTTTTAATGCATTTAAAAGCTCCCATGCTCCATACACATCTACTGTTTTTAATGGCTCTGGATCCCCATTTACTCTCGTCCCTAAATACATTTTATATGAAGAACCGCCCCTGCGGCCTCTTCCCTGTCCCCGCAGATGAGGTGCTTGTATCTGATTGGGACATTCCCAAATGACCAAATGGTCGGGTGGCCCACAATTCCAGCACCCCTCATCTGATTTTACTGATTTGGGCTGAAAGCCCCCTCGGTCGCTAGGACCGCCCCTGCCTCCTCGGAAACCTCCTCGACGTTGTCAAGGCGGTCCGGTGGCTTGGAAAGCAAATATTTCTTCTGGGTCACATGAAGGATCTGCCCAGAAAATGTGTCCCCCCCCCTCCAGACGCACCACCTCCCTTTTTAGAGTGTTTCTCGGCGTGACGCACATAGGCCTATTCAATAACTGTGGTTACGTTAGATGTTATCAGTGTAACTAAGTGTTTTTTTTTCAACCCACGCAGATATATGCGGCTGGAAACCTTCCATTAACAAATATAAGTATTTTTATTGTTTTATGGATCCCAAATTTCCAATTATCCGCCCTCCTGCAAAAACTGCTCCCGCGGCGTCTGCTGCTGTTCCCCATTTACGTTTCATGTTCAAATATTCCGCCTTGTGGGGTTCTGCCTGTATAATTCGCCCTTATTTTTTCCCAATGTTTTCCCACTGACGACTGTAAGGATTGTCCGAACTCATGTCCATTTAAACCATATGAGTTTTAAATTCCCTCCATGTCTTGGATCCATAATTCTGGATCTTCCTGTGGAGAAATTACACCTTCTACAGCCTTTCTGGCTTCTTCTAACGACCACGAACAGAAAACTAGGATTGTTTAAGGCTGCTGTGTTCCTACATTAGGATTTGCGACCTGCACCATAGGATACAATCCTTTGGACCGGTCTGTTGATAACGAATGATCTGATTTACTCAGTCCATCCAGGTCTGCATACAGATCTGAAATATCCTTGGGGGGGTTTATGAGATTATACGGTGGTGGTCTGTCTTCTTCAGTTGCTACCATAGTTTGCGTTACTTTAGTATTGTTCTGGCGAGTTCTTTTTTATTTAGAGCCTAATTTTGTGGGAGATCAACAGGTGTTGGGGGAAGGTTGTCAGCCGGACGCGGCGGCGCTGCAGTTACTCGGATACACAAACTTTTCATCCCCTCTGGGATTTCCCTTTCTACTTTGTCCTGAACCCATCCTAATTACTTTTGCGTTGTGTTTATCTACCTTCCAGGACCTTAATCCTTTTTTTTTCTTTCTTTTAAGGTACCGTTCAGGACTTTAACCTGAGTTTTTTAGCTACCTTTAATTCTACGACGGACTGAAAACCGGTCGTATTGCTTCGAGGGACTCAAACCTCTCGATTTAACTTTTCGGGGATTTTTTTTGTAATCCCCCGTTACAAGGGACTAAAACCGCTTGCACAACTGTTCGGGGAACTTTTAATCACCCGAAACCCTGAACGACGGACTTTAACCGATCGCTTTAAAACTTACTTGCTGTGGTGTGTTTTTTCTCCCGGTCGGATCCCGTCAATCCCTCGTTGGCGAAAGGAGTTAACCTATGACGCTGGTCAAGCGAGGAAGTTACCTCCCAGGGCTTTAGACAGGTCCTTGACTCAGACCACCGGTGGGTTTCAGCGTGTCCGCTCCTCTCGTCAGCGAGCTGACATGTTGGGATCCGGGTCACGGCACCAGGCTGATAGGGTTATTAAAGATAACCCCTTTTATCCTAGAATGAAAACCACACAACACAAGTTTTAAAACATTTCTATAGAAAAGGACAGAGGATACCCAAACGGAGAACTACACTCCCTTAAGGTTTAGGAACGTCTGCGCCGGGTCATCTCTGTCCTTCTCTCTTTATTATCACACATCAAAGAGGGGGTCAGGAGGATTGGGTCAGGAGGTTAAAAGCAAAGAAGGAAACAATTGGATTTCTCATCAGCTTCATGCACAGCCGGATAAGGGAGACATTCCTTATCTGTACCATTTGTTCTTCCTGCCTAGGGGTAAATACAACAAAACCTTCCTGAAAGCAAACTCTTAAAACAAATCAAATACCTGTAACTTGATAGAAATAAAATGATTACATTCACATTTTTCTAACAACTACAACTAAATAATAATAATAATAATAATAATAGCCTCTCGCCCAGTGAACGCTGGAGATAGGCACCAGCAACCCCCGCGACCCCATGAGGGAATAAGCGGTTTGGAAAATGGATGGATGGATAATAATAATAATAATAATAATAATAATAATAATAATAATAATAATAAAATAATAATAATAATAATAATAATAATGTTATGTCCAGTGTTTTTTCCTAATCCACCTCTTATATCTTTCAATCCTTATGTAATTTTGTCTGTGTTGTGTGCACCTGCCTGTTGCTTTAATCCTATAAATTTCCCCGTAGTGGGATAAATAAAGGTTTAGCTAATGTTATCTTATCTTAAATAACACTTTTTAATAGGATATATGTACTGGGGTTCTTTCAAGGTCTTAATAGGGGGTTTTCAGGTGACGTCACGCTCACGTGACTACTCAGCGCCTCCGCCATATTGGGTGGCAGTTGTTTCGCACCGTTGACCCTGCATTGTATGACGCCTTAGGCAGTATTGAAAGTGAACAATGGGGAAAACGTGTTTAATGGTTGGTTGCACGGGCCCGTGGAGGTGGAGAACAACGCTCTTTCTATCGCCTACCAGCCGTATCGTGAATCAATGTGAAAAAAACAAAAACAGCTATCTGAACAACGCCGTCACTATGGCTGACGCCGGATATCCAGGTCCGATTTGGACGGTGTTAAGCTGGAATACGCCAGAGTCTGCGGTGCTCACTTTGTCACAGGTAATTAACTGTTAAGCATTTAAAACATGTAGAATATATTAATAATAGGGCTTGGGCGTCTTGTTGACTGCCTCCCGCCGCCGCTACTCAGACTACTGCCTATGACTACCGTGTACTGTACTCCCTCTCTCAGCCGTGTTTTAATTTGATTAATTTCACCTTAACTTGATTTCAACCATGGTAAACCGTTGCTGTGTTGTGGGCTGTAACAGCGCAACACATGATCGCCATGGGAAAAACATAGAAAATGGTTAACTTTCCACCGCTTTCCTGCCTGGAGGCGCAACCACGGAGACCAAGTGTCAGATAACAAAGAGTCGTCGGCTCGCTTGGATCGCGGCTGTAAGACGACCGAACATAACTTTCCACAGTATCCCGATGTCAATGAGAGTGTGTTCTAAACCTTTGAACATATAGCAGCTAGTTAAAAGTACATTACATGCGCAGACCTCTCAACTTTTATCAAAAGTTAGGAGTGAGATTATGCTAATTTGGGGGCGGGGCTTGTTTGGGGGGCGGGGCTAACCGGACCCTGGAAGAGCCGGTGGCGTCAACTCCATCTCATTTTTATCCCACCAGACAATGAAGTAGACATGTATTACTTGTGTTAAAAAGAGAAAGAGACGTATTAATACTTTATTGTTCAGTTAATGGATTAAAACATAAATAATACACAATTGTTCAAATAATACTGAATAAAATTAGTAGATTTTATTAATTGCACTCGAATTATATTACTGTTACACATCATCTATGGGGTGTTTATCATTGTAAATCTACTAACCTGATTTGGTGATTCAGGCTGAGTTTCATCAAGCCTTTATGATCCCCTCAGCAGCAACACTGAAGCACACAGAGGTTCCCGCTGCGTCTTTACGCACGATCCAGCTGCTGATCTCTCCCTCTTTTCAGCTCAATGCACTTCTAGACTGTAACAGTTTATAACATTCTCATCACCTTTCACAGCGACAGGTTTCTCAGTCAGTCGCTGCGCTGACCAGACAAATCTCTATTGCTCTCGTCAGTGCGCTCTGGGCGCACTGACGGAGGGAAAGGAGGGGAGGGAGAGGAGCAAGCGCGGAGGCACAGAAATACAGTGCATGTAGTTAAAAATGCAGAATTAATAAAAACGAAACTTATAAACTGACCAAGTGGCATTTTAAACTGCATCTGGTTAGCAGAACTGTTTTATGATCCTGCGTGCAGCCATGGCTGGTTCTGAATGAACCGGTCATCTCGCAGCAGCTCTCCCCCCGCCCCCTCCCCTCCTGTGTACGCGGTACAGGACCTTACCGGCTTACTTTCACCACTGTTAAAGACAAATTATTCATAACTCTGATCACTCTTCCTGCTGCTCTGTTAACTCGACTGCAGCAGGAATTACTGATGGCCACAAGCTGTGAAAGAAGCCGAAACAGCTCAGCAGAAGGCGGAGTTTTGTCGTCCGCAGCCCAGATGGGCTTTTGGATTTTTATGCGTGAGAAATTCCATGTTTGCGTGTGAAATGCCATGTGTTGCGTGTGAGCGTGTGAAGTCAGTGAAATGCGTGTGTCACACGGTCAATGCGTGAGAGTTGAGAGCTATGTACATGCGTGAGTGGTTGTTAGCACTAACGGTTAGCAGGTGCCAGTGCGCGTCTGAGCACAGCTTACCTTTGTGCGAATTACTGTGTTCCCACTGTTTGCTGGCTTTATGATCTGCCGCTCCTGAACCCATCCATTCGTAAACTGCACATGAGACTCCAAGGACTTGTAGCTTTGGAACTGTTCTGAAGTATAGGCGCTCACACCACAAACAAGGTAGCCGAAGACGTCTGATATGCAAAGTGACGTCCGCGCTACTTCCGGGTTACACCGGTAGGCTTTTGCCTACCGGCGTAAAAACGGTAAATACAACTTAATTTTCACTGGTCATTGTTCTGCTTAAATAATTAAAGCCGCGAGCGGCGTCGATCGGCCCTGCAGCCAAGCGCCTTCGTGCACCTCCGACCGCCGGCCGTCAGCCACACAGAAGCTGTCACGCATTTGCGTCGGATTGTTTACATTTTACCATCTTATTAAAACTCACCCGTCCACGTATGATGGCGATTTCCTTCATGTACATAACTTCTACATCTCGTACCCAACCAGATGTGAACTGGTTGTGAGCCTCTAGATCCTTGTAAGCTCTCATTTCCTCAAGACTGTGCAGAGGGTTTTCACTGAACACCAGGTAATGCACTATGTCGCCGTGCTCTACATTTGGCCAATCATCTGGATAAGTGCTAAACAAGGCACCGCAGGA
>NW_023397044.1:2103764-2193358 GCF_011125445.2 Fundulus heteroclitus | reverse complement strand
CACGAGTAAAGCCTAGAAGAAATCAATACGTGGATGTGCCAAAATTTTCTTCAGTTGAATAAAAACAAAACAGAAGTAATAATTTTTTGGACCAATAGAGGAGAGATCAAAAGTTAGCACACAGCTTCAGCGTCGCTTCAACTAAAAACCACTAATCAGGCCGAAACTGGGTGTAGTGATGGACTCAGACCTGAACCTTCAAAAGCATCTAAAGACAATTACAAGGTCGGCTTTTTATCACCTGAGGAACATTTCCAGGATTAAAGGACTAATGTCTCAGCAGGATCTGGAAAAACTAATCCATGCGTTTATTTTTAGTAGAATTGATTACTGCAACGGTGTTTCACAGGTCTGCCTAAAAAGTGGATCAGACAGCTGCAGCTGATCCAGAACGCTGCTGCCGCGTCCTCACTAAGACTAAGAAAGTAGAGCACATAACCCCAGTTCTAAAGTCCTTACACTGGCTCCCTGATCTCAGAGAATAGACTTTAAAATACTTCTGTTAGTCTATAAATCCCTGAATGGCTTAGCACCTAAATACATCACAGACTTGTTATCAGTGTATAAACCCTCCAGACCACTCAGGTCTTCTGGCTCCAGCCTCTGCATACCTAGAACCAGAACCAAACATCGAGAAGCAGCATTTAGTTCCTATGCTCCACTTATCTGGAACAAACTTCCAGAAAACTGTAAAAGTGCTGAAAGCCTGACTTCCTTTAAATCGAGATTAAAAACACATTTGTTTAGAATTGCCTTTGAATGTTCAGTTAAATGATTTACTGTTTTCAAATGTTCTTTTTTGTTCTACACTATCCCTACTTGCTTTTATTCTGTTTTATTTTCCTATATTTTAACATATCATGTAAAGCACTTTGCATTGTCTCTGTACTGAATTGTGCTATATAAATAAATTTGCCTTGCCTTGCCTTAATATCAAATGTATAAATAAATAAATTCTATAAATGTTTTTTCTAAGTGAGTTTCCTCTGAGTGAGGACAAGAAGAATTGAGAGAAGAAAGAGGGAAAGAAACACAATAGTAACAATATATGAAAAAAAAAAACAGATATTTATTTTAGACAAATGTTTTAACTTTGGAACAGAATGAAGGTGTAACATTTTCAAACAAATTTAACAGTTACTAACGTGGTTTAAAACAAATATATAACTTCTATTAACATCTTATAAAATAGACAACACCTACAAACATACAATTAAAATAGTTGGAATGGAATTATTCACTGATTATTTTATGTATTTTTACAGGTAGTGAAAAAAATGAAATGAAGCAGCATGTGGACATGACTAGAACTGATCTACATTAGGTCAGATGTAGTCATGTCAACTTAAACATGCAGCCAGCTGGAGCCGCTCCCTGTCTCAGCCGCCGGATGGCCGACCTCCTCT
Organism: Fundulus heteroclitus; assembly: GCF_011125445.2. Taxonomy (NCBI): domain Eukaryota; kingdom Metazoa; phylum Chordata; class Actinopteri; order Cyprinodontiformes; family Fundulidae; genus Fundulus; species Fundulus heteroclitus. The sequence goes on along the minus strand of NW_023397044.1, from coordinate 2,191,952 downwards.
GGGTCCACCCTCTCGTCCTCCACGTCTAGCTGGTCCCCTGCCTCTATACAAATATTGTGGAGGATGCAGCAGGCGGCGATTACTTTTGGGAAAACGTCAGGCGGACCTCCAGCGCCCTTAAGAAGATGGAAAGCCACGTGTCTTCAGACCCCAAAGGCGCGCTCAATGATGTTTCTCGCCTTGGCGTGGTGCCTGTTGTAGCGTGCCTCCACCTGAACTGTACCAAATATAAAATTAACTTGTAATTTAGGTAATATGCTGATATGTCTTAAATCTTCTATCCAATTAATATAATCTATGTATCAATTGTGTGTCATTGTTGGCTCTATTTAAGGACAAGAAGGTAAGAGATCTTACTGACAAGCTGTTTTCCCTATAGGAGCACTGCAGGCCAGCCAGTAGAGGGTCACCAGCACTTATATCTCCCTGAGGCCATTCGTGGGACTTCTGGATGGACAGAGCGGAAGGAGGAAACGATGGTGGCCCTGTTTGCCTGAAGGCTGGTTTCATTACTGACTCCGCCAGATAGATTTGCTCCGCATATCCATCTGGAAACCTTCGTTGTTGAAGTAATTTTGGGAAGGGGCGAAAATACTGGTTAGCTGATTGGCCTATGTTGGTGATAGACGGGCCAAAGAACCAATCAGATTCGTCGTCACTCTGTTATGAGCGACGACGATAACACAACCACAAGCCAAGCTATCGTGCTGCTGCAGGTAAAGGCTCGTTAGCTCAGCAAAGAAATACTCTGTAATTCCGATAAAACTTGCTCGATAGCCACGCTAACGCTAGTTTCATCGGCTGAAGCCGCCATGTTCTTTAGACTGAACTGACGCGCTTCTCGTTGCGTCACACCTCAACCGCCTCAAAGCCAACGCTGATTGGACGTTCGTTTTAGTGAACGGCTCCAAATTTTCTTTAACGGAGGGTAGCCAGACTGATCTGCGAGTGAAACCTTGAAAGCTCGCGAGATCAGGATGGTCTCACGAGGCTAGGTTTCAGGTCCCCTTCATTAAAAAAAAATTGGAGGATTGGCACAGAAGTGTTATCCTCACATATTTTGTTTCTGTTTCTTCTGTAAATAAAAAATGCCAAATATTACCGTAATTGATTTTTTCAATTCTCACCTTTTCACACCATAAAAACTATATGTGGTTAACATGCAGATTATTATAGTTCTCAAGAAAGAAAGGGTCAATGTATAGTAGTAAATGTAACAAATGGCTTCCCTTCTCTGGTATTTCTACATTTCTACCATTTCACTGAAAGAATGAACTGAACTAACTGCACATAATTTAAAGATTAATCACTGTAAAGGTGGGCAGACAGAAAAACTTTCCTTAATAAACAATGCTGTGAAGGTTAGTAGGTGCAACAAAGTAGCTTAACTCTACTCCCTTTACTGTTACTAAATATAAAAAATTATGTTTTCATTTTAATTATTTACAGATAAATAGTCACAATTTCAACGTGATCACATGTTTAATACCATCCTCAATGTTGTATTTTTAAAGATAAAAGTAGGAATAGGTGTCAATCTTAAAAAACCTACAGTTGGCACAGACGCTCAACGTCGGACTTTTTATTAAAATTACGCACTAACTCTGTGAACAGGCCACATAGGGAAGCTTAAAAGTATATGTTCTCGCCTCAAACGATCTGAAAAGTACTTTTGAAGAACAACAGCAGCAGAAAAGGGAATGCTTAACTTACCACTGTGAGCTCTGCGCTGTCTGGAATGAAAGCTGCAGCCGCGGTGCATTCAGAGACGGTCAGTCTGATGAACGCATGCGCGGTCCTATCTTCGCACTCTGTGCTCCATTAACCGCCTTGGAAACCGTGACGTCAGACCACTGTTGTGAATTCGTATTCTCAAAGAAAAAAATCCGTATTCTCAAGCAGGTCGCTGCTGTTTGTGTTCATAAAGAGTAAAGCAACAAATTTAAACTTGAAATTTGTATTTATTAGTTATTGAAGTTGTAACTATTTAAACTGTATGTTGTATCTTTTGAATGCGATTTAAATTATTATGAGTTTACAAATGTTTGTTATGCACAACTTCTGACTAATATGGACACAACCATCCTTTTATGTACAAGTCTATTTAGGAAGCTATCTAACCCCATAGATTATTTCTCTTAGCAAAGTTTTACATTCATAAATGTAAGTTTTGCGCATTCCAAAACATCTTTTATTGCTTTTAACAATGAGGTCAAGCAATATGTCAACAAGATTAAGTATTCTCTTAATCAAAAGGCAATAAAAAACTGTGAATGTGTGTAAACAATTTAATATCTTTTGTAAACTAGCAATCTATATTATTGTTTATATTGTTTATTATTATAAACTTATATATATATATATATATATTATATATATAATCTATATATATATATATCCTCAGTCACATCTCTCAGAGATCAGGGTGTTTAATGTACTTCTCTCTGCTTCCATCCCTGCTACCCATTAGAACAGATTGTGCTTATGCCGGGAAAAACTGTTACGGTAAAGCATGAGGATATCTATCAGACAATCTTACTTATGGAAGGATGTGGTTTGTAGTGTCCTTTTTATTTGCGCACCCACTAAGCAGAGCAAAATCGGCATCCTCGGACGGAGCTCTGGAAGTTTTGCTGTCAATACAAAATCGAAATTAGTGTATTAAGTTAGACAATATTTTAATTCAATCAATTGATCTCATGTAGCCCCTAAAAGGGTGACGTTTTCAGTCAAGCTAAATCATCTGGAAATCGGTTGAGAATTCACCGGATTCAGAGTGTCTGAAAACATAAAGTACATTTTCCTGAATTGACTGCAGCTTGGTCTGACCTAAGATGGCTGCTTTGTCGGCACGCCTCTCACCCGACGACGGGCGTCTACGTATATATGTCTGTGGGTGAAACACCCTCGGTGGACCCAGCCCGTTTTAACCTTCAGGCGACCCCCACTTAAATATTACTTTGGATGCAGACGCTCAAAACAGAAAAGTATACTTCACGTTATTTAATCTACTAAAGACAGAGAAACCGTTACAGACACATCAGCGCTGATGGGCTCTTGATAGGCAAGAAGCCCCAATTGCTCATCACACAAACATTATATAAGGATCTAGGTACACACCCATACAAGGGCTGTAACACTTCCTGTGTCATCAGTGGAAAAACTGTCACCTCCGGGGTATTATCAGGTACATTTGTGCCATATCCTTGTGTCCAGCACTATCTAGGGGCGACTGTGGCTTCCATGGGTTGAGTAGTTGTCTGGCAATCAGAAGGTTGTGGGTTTTGATTCTAGCTTCCCCTTGCCACATGTCAATGTCCCCCTGGCTAAGGCACTTAACCCCAAATTGCCTACCGAGCTGCGTCTCGGTTTGTAAAAATTTGTGCGTGTTAGTGAGAGCGACTGGGGTGAATGTGGCTATAGTGTACAGCGCTTTGTGTGGTCAGCCCAAAAGTGCTATATAAGTTCAGTCCATTTACCATCTAAGTGTGGCATTGAAGTTCTGGGTTTAAGCAGTTTGTTCCACTGACCCAGATGATATCTTAAAATGTGGCTTTAGTAAATATGTCACCATAAACCAATACTGCACAGGGCTTTTAATACTTTATAGTCAAATGTCTAAATCTAATTTCCAAATGCACTCTAAATCTGGAATAAGTTGGACCGCTTATCCCTCTGCTTACAATTTATAATAGGAGGTGACACCTTGTCATGTTCCTTTGGACTTTGAGCCGAATTCTACTTCCTAGATTTTTTGTAATGTTATTTTCCTTTGTCAATTTTCTTAGTTCTGTATCAATTTAATTTTCCTTACAGACTTAATGTACTGAGGTTATTAGCTGCCTGTGTAGCATTCCAACCACATCATTTTAATTCTGTCAATATGACATTGATATATTTTCAGATGCAAAGCCATTTTAGGACTATTGCCACCAAATAAGTTCTCTGCACTCCAGAATACAAACTGTCTCAGAGCTAGCAGCTGGGATATGATATTTACAGAATGGCTGTATAATTCAGGAGAGCCATTAGCAAATTCACACAGATTATGAAATATTTTCGTTTATTAGATAAAATTTAAGTACAAGTATTTTCAAGGTAAAATACACAAGTCGATGCTGAAATGTACAGTACAATATTGATAAAGACTTGTTTTATAATGAACAATATTCCCTGTTCCATCAGTATTTTAGGCAGGAACTGAAACCAACACTGAAACCGATATATTAGATGAATGTCTAAATTCCCTTTAGAAAGAAAAATAACCAAGATGTGCCACATTTACAACATTACCCCCCCCCCCCCCCCCCCCCCACACACACACACACACACCTTCAGCATGATTTATATCAATAGCAACAACAAATACATAGGGAATGTAAAAGATTTCATTGCAAGACAAACATTTGACCGAGAACAAACCAGTGTTTGTGGTTTAGAATATTGGTCTTCATTCCACAAAAAGACAACAAAACATCAAATGCACTATGACTCTGTACAGTCAGTCACATGATACCAATTGTCGTGCTAGATGGGAGAGCTCCAGGAGCTGTGGCAGTCTAATGGAAAACACTTCGGACTCTCATCAACATGATGCACATTTCATACCATTGCAGCTAAATTACATTATTCAGTCTTTACAAACAGCCACAAGATTTTCAATCAAAAATAAATTGAGAACTTCACATGAAAATCTGTTCAATGGGTGCATTTATGTGGGCAAAGTGTTTTTAGACACTCATTTACAATTAGCCGTGAGTGTAGCGGGTTCTATGTCTCTGTTGTAGTTGGAGCGCAGCTGTAGGTGGTGAGACGTCATTAATAACTGGTTGACTTGTTTGTTTGATTTTTCTTAAGTTTTGGTGCATTTAGGAGAATGATTCAATGAAGGTTAGGATTGTTTTTTCTTGCTTTCTATTTAACATCTCATCCACATTTGTCACGTACCATAACAAAGACAGGAGTCATGTTTTATTGGAACTTTTCATCCTGAAGAGGGGAAACACTTTTCATATGGGAGTTGAATGTACCATTACTCCACATCAGTGGTGGACAAACCAATACTTTTATTTAAAAGAGATAAATTAGGTTAAAGACAGGTTAAAGGTGGGCAGACTTTTTGATATCAGACCATGATTTTGAATACCAGGTTTTTCCTGTGATTTTGGTGCTGGTCATGTTATCCCTTTGCCATTCCATATATTTGTAATTTGATCATTTCATACCAGACTTTCAGGTACTTAATGGTTACTGTTTGCTATGGGGTGTTTTGTACAAACCATGCCCACCGCTGGAACTCATCGCAAAAGACATTTTGTACCCGCCTAGTAGACATTTAAAACAAGGACTCAGCATATAATGTGTTTCCCTTCTGCCTGCAGAAATCCTTACATTTAGCCCAGTACAATATACACAATAGTAACACATAACTTACAGGTTGAAAAATAATTAATTATGCTTCAATTAGGCCTCCAGAATTTATGCATCTTAAGTGACAGTAAAAACATTACATGATTATTTTTAACATCTCCATAACTCAAGCACCCCCTCCCTACAACCACCACCAAAAAAAGGGCAATCCAAAAAATTGGATACACGTCTTTACCATAGACAAGTTTAAAACATGTTACATATGTATAGATTGTATATGGCCTAACCAATCTATTTTAAGTGTAGTAGGAAGGGACACATTTTTTACCTCGTGGAAGGGGCAAATATAACCTGAAACTGCCTTATATGTGTGGTGACTTCAATATGTTGGCAACTTATGTTTTGATTTTACAAAAGCAAGAGACAATTTGTTTTTTTACAAAGAATAGCTTTTTTTTTTTTTTTACAACTCGGGCTAATATTGGCAATGTCCTTATTCTGCTTCTTTAGTGGCCTAAAGAATAAAAGAAAACAATAATTTCGTTCCAGTATATCCGCTAGACCTAACATCACCTTATACTTCTAATATGATTAAATTGTAATGATTATATATAAAAATTATCAACTCTTGAAACACAGAGAGCTCTTTAAACTCCTCTGATATGTGATATTCAGCATTCACCACCATTTCTACTATTTCTGTGCATCTTCAGTAAAAAATGTTTTTGATGTAAACAGTATGGATTGATAAGTATATGAGATGATAAAATATATTTTTCATTAACTACCACTTTGCAAATGTAATGCTTCAAACAACAAATGCTGGCACATATGTGTAAGGGAACCTGTGGTCTGTGTTAAAAAAAATTAAGCATTTTGTTTTCAGCATTTTGTTTAAAAAAATAATAATAATATTCTCTATTTGAGTTACAAGCCCAGCAACTGAGAAGAACTGAAGACCCTCATAGCAACAGGATGTTTAGGCCATGGTGTATCCATAGCTCCCACAATGCAGAGCTACTAGCAGTCGGTCTCTGAGAACCTCCCGGCTTGGGTATTCTGGCAGTTTCAGCATGTTGATACTAAAAAATGAGGGGAAAAATAAACGTTAGTCAACAGATTGATGGTCACTTGGACTTAGACTTCATTGTCATTCATCTGTACATTCACAATGTACATTTGATCAAAATTAAGTTGCACAGCTCCAGGTAAAAAAAGAAGACCAAGGAGAAATAGATATAAGTATGTGCAATATAAAGGAATTAAAATATAAAACAAAAATATGAGGAACCTTACTAATAAGAATATTGTGACATTTGTCAGACATTATGACTAGTGAAAGTAAATTGTATTAGACATTAAATGGACCATATGATAATATCGATAGCACAGTTACTCAATGCAACACAGTTCACAATGTCTAAGTAAAGGGACTAGTTTTGTATGTGTGGGAGGGGGATTATTGGGATTTTAGCAGTCATATGATGTGTGGAATGAAGCTATTGAGGAATCTGGTGGTTTGGCATTTGAAGCCGCTGAACCTCTTGCAAAAGGGCAACAGGGTGAACAGTCCTTGATGGGGGTGGGAGGGGTCTTTTATGATTGTCTGAGGCCTAGTCATGCAGCGTCTGTGAGCAGTGTCATGGATGGAGGAAGCACTGCTCCAATGATTCCATTGTCCTCACCACTCTCTCTACACATTTCCAGTCTGAGGCGTTGCAGGCCCCAGACCACATGCAGCTGGTCAGTATCCCTCTCTATTGTGAGTCTCTAGAAAGTGGTGAGAATGGGAGGGGGAAGGTTTGCTCACTTTACCCAACACAGAGAGTGCAGGTGTTGCTGTGCTCTCTCTGCAAGAGCATAGGTGTGGAGGGAACGATCAAAGTGCCTCTGATCTGCACACCAGGAATTTGATATTGCTGACTCTGAACTGCAGCATCATTAATGAGCAGAAGTGTATGACTTGGCTGATTTTTCCTAAAGTCAAAGACAATTTTGTTTTGTTGACAGTCATGATGAGATTGTTTTTGTCACACCAGTCCACCAGAGCCCTGTTTCAGAAAGAATGGCCAACCTACTGTTAAGGCTTATGAGATTATAGCTGCAGAAAGCAGTTAACAGGGAGTCACCACATAACTCACGGATACTAAGGATTCAGTGGCTGACATAAATTGGATAAAATGGACTGATTATGGAGAAGGAATTAGCCTAATCACATCCAGAATATAGTGTGATATTCTCCACCAATGTCATGCGAGGAATACTGATGTCATACGGTACATCCCCTTGCAGGGGTGTACACACTTGGTTCTATATAATGCTTACCTATGCAATGATAGTGGCTCTACATTTCCTGATTTTACCTGTCCCACATTGTTTTATGTATGACAGTACAGTACTGAAGCTGTTCCATCCCTCTGTCTGGTTAGATTAAATATGTTACAGTAACCTTTTTAAAACAAGCGGAGTTTGCTTGGGGTCCACCAAGCTGTTTAATCACCGACAGGGTGCAGTAAGTTTTAACACTACCCAAAAGCAGATACTCTGGGTAGATCTACCCCACTCTGTCATACTCAGCGTTTTCGATTTCAGAACAGTATCAACCAGGTAACTAAACTCAGTGACCAATAAACCCTGAGTTAAGCACGAGCACGAGCATGAAAGAATCCCTAATCGATGGAATGCAGATAACGCGATTCACCATGGCAACGGCAGAAAATAAGAAGCCTTGAAGTGTGCATTTCTTGCCAATGGAATTAGAAATCGTTAATGGTGGCATATGGAGAGTGTAAAGATATATTAACAGAAAGAAACAATGTTATTGCTGCTGAAAACAGCCAGAATAATAATAAGAAAATTGTTCAACAAGTCAATGCATGAGTGTTATTTGACAGAGAATTAAAGCTGTATTCTGACACTGCACTCATTCAACATAAAAAAAGGGTGTGTGAATGAATTGATGTGTCCAGGTGGAACCCAACAGGGAGCAAAAGACGCGACAGTAAATCAAGATAAAATATAAAAATACAACTTAATCAGGTAAGGTGCATACGCTATTGTTGTGTTTAACCTTAACCAACTAAAGCAATCATTGGCTATATTCAACATATGCAATGATGGAATGATGTGAATTATTGAAACAAATGACATCGTTCTGCCAGCATTTGGCTCTATGACACCCATCCATCTAAAAACGTGGTTAACCCAGATTTTCTTGTAGGTGTATAATTTGGGCCAACATCACTTTATATTAATTTTATAATTTTATATTAATTATTATAATCATTATATATCATATATATTCAGATATTTTAAGTTGAAGTAAAGTTGATGTTATTTAGTGAAGAAATGTGATGTGGCCCTAACATGCTAATGTAGTAGTTCACTTGTCTGGGATAACTGTGTAATTTTACAGTCTTATCTTTATCTTTTCAGTTGTGGATTGTCTAAAGACTCTTGTGGAGCCTTGAAACTGAAATTAAAATATCTTTCCGTTTCTAAAGCTTGCGTTTGTGTCCAACTCCCACACACTACTACTCTGGGTCCCTGAGCAAGACCCTTAACCTCAGATTGCTCCCCGGGTGCCACACAGTGGCAGCCCACTGCTCCCTAAGGGGATGGGTTAAATCCAGAGAACAAATTTCATTGGAATGTTGTTGCAATAACGATAAAGATTATTATTATTATTCATCACAACTGGATGCCTCAAAGTCTCCACAACGGACACAAAGGAAGGTTTGGCAGAGATGTTAAGTTATTAAAAAAGGGACTTATTGTTTCTTACTTGCATTCTGGAAAAATCTACCTTTAAGAGAAAGCTTTCAAGCTACAGGCCACATGATCTGCTACGCTCCTATAGTTACTTCCAATCTTCTACTCTTTACATCTGCTTCCACCCTCTTACAGCACCCTGTACATTCTTAAGTTACCAATTCAAATCTTAAATATTTCTGGAGAAATAAGTATGTTACACTAATTAAAAATCAAGTGTCCTAAAGGTTGACATTATAATTTAATACAAATTATACCATGAATATCTCTGTTGGCAATTCTAAGTTCATTTGAAAGATGAGCAGCTTCACAGTGTGCTCAGTGAACAGCAAATAGCACAGATGAGGAAAGGTGGCGTTATAGAACCTGGATGAGGGCTATATAGTAAGGACTTACAAATGGGTTACTGATGACAAGGAAGCAAATCAAACATTCAAAAGAGCATGAACTCTTAAACTGAATTAACTAAACGTAAAAAGATTACCAAATGATCTTAAATCAATCAAATTAATTAAAATGTAACAGAATCAACATTACACAAAGAGGAAGATGGATGAAAATGTAACTACCAGGTGCTGGAAGTAGGCAGCAAGTCGGAGGTATATGGCACAGCAGCAATTGTGAACTTCTGCAAGCCACTCCCACCCATCAGATAAGCAAAACCCCCATGAGGAACCCTAGAACTGATAAAGATCATACACATGTTAATTTTTAAGCAATGATTCTGTAATAATCATTTTGTAATAAGAACTACTGCAGACAGACCTTCCAGTGACAAACTGAAGCAGTAAAATGTGTTCTTCCTGGGTGAGGCTCCTTACCACCTTCCAAAACCACTGCACAAAATAGAGACATATTAGCTGTGTGCTAAATATGAAGGGATAGTAACATCACTCTGATTTATTTGATCACAGAATTCACTGCTCTCAGACCATAGTAGGTCCTACACACAGCAGGCTAGGAACATCTCACATCATCTAGTTATAAGATGTTTGCTCTTCTCTAAAAATCTGTATGTATTATTTTGGACTCAAAACATCACTTGCTGCAAAGTCTGTAATAGAATAGCTGTTTGTTTGTTTGTTTTCTCTGTCAATGGTCATAATGTTTGGCTGATTTTGGCATGTTCACATTGACCAATGTTGTCCATTGCTTTAAAAAGTGTAATTGTCTGTAATAAATAATTGTTAGGTGAAATTGGTCCTAGGAAATGCATACATGTTGCCGGTTAACAACCTTTGCCTATATAGTAAAGGTGGCTTCACTAGAAACCTTGTAAATTCAGTCATAGTCAGGTGAGACAGATGGCCCACCTGGATCACAGGATCTTCAGGGTCATAGCCACTGGTGTACTCCGTGTTTCTGCACCAATCCTCTACATCAATCTCTGGCATCCCTGACAGCAGAAGCTCCTGCAGAGACACACACAGAGAACAAAAACAACCTACAAAATTAAATACACTGTACAAACAGGAAGAAACAAATCAATGTTACAGCGGATATTTAAAGAAAGCTTTTACCTGGCAAGGCTACTTCCGCATGCACAGTTAGAGCCTAACGTATCTGTAAACACAGCAAGGATGTTTTCTAAATCTATCTATGGTTTAGATTTTAAGGTAATCTCTTTTCAATTCAGGCTGTGGGCAGGAAGGATCTCCTGTAGCAGTTTGTACAACAGCAGGTCTGAAGAAGTCTCTAACCGAAAACAGTGTTGTTGACTTAAAGTCTCGGAAGAGACGATGCTCAGAATTGTCCATTATGTTCTTCATTTTATGAAGCCTCATTCATTGCACAATAGTTTGGATCTAATCTACCATTTGTTTCAATTTGGAGCAATGTAAGTAAACTCAATTGAACTTTAATGAAACTACTGAAATCTAAAGCCAAAAGACTTTTCTTGTGAAATGCATAACTTACTGGTACATCAAACTGAAACAGGAGAAATGGTACAATTCTTGGGGAATATTTACAAGGGTATTCATTAACATTGATCAAGTATGGATTTGAGGCAGGACCCCTAACCCAATGGGGAATATTTGCTTCCAATAACAAAAAAACAAAAACTTCAACATGTTGATTTGAAGTGAATTTATATAGTTTATTTAAAATGGTGAAATACAAAACTTTGTTTGAAAAAAACACTGTGATGTAAAGCAGCAAGCAATAAAGCTTCTGTATGAATATAAACACGTTGGAAACAAAATACAACATCCCTTTGCAAATCTTTTATTTATATTTCAATCATCATAATCTATACATCAAAACCAAAGAATTGAGTTACTAAAGAAGCAGCTATAAAATGATAGCACATTGAATGCTTATGCTAGAGCCTATCGCTAACAGTCATTGGGCAAGATCCTGGACAGGTCTCTGTCTATAACAGGGCAAAATAGTGACACACAGGACAAACAACCACACGTGCAGACACTCGTACTTAAGGGCAACTTAGACAGGAATGAGTAACCCTAATTTACTGCTTTTTAATGCTCGTAGAAATAGCTTTAATGCCATCAACAAGTACCCATAACTCTCCTATATATATATATATATATATATGTGTGTGTGTGTGTGTGTGTGTGTGTGTGTGTGTGTGTGTGTGTGTGTGTGTGTAGAGTACTTGTTGATGGCTGTGTTCAGGCAACAGAGCACCTCCGCATGCGGTGTTGCATTGGATCCAAATGTTGTTTGAAGACCGTCTGATTTCCCAACGTTAGTGGCAGTAAGGCTTGCTCCAGTTGCTGCTGTGCTGTTTGCGGTAGCTAATGCGGACATGACTGCGTTGGTTACAGAAAAGTAACTTGACATTGTTAGCTGTTGTCTGCCCCTTGCAGCTGATATGTTGCTGAAGTGGGTATACTCTCAATGTTTTGCCTTTTAGATGCAGCTCAGAAAAATGCTGTTTTAGAAACAATGACATGTAACACTGCTCTATTTAATTTACCCAAAAATCCATCTCTAGGGTTTACTCATCTTAGTCTAAAATATTTAGCCTAAAACATTTAGATTCAAATATTTCCTTGAGCTACGACGTGGGGTGTGAAAATACTGTTTTCTCTTTTTTAAAGATTTTATCCAGCTTCTGGCAGGTAATGTAAAATTTTCTTTGGTTTGTATTGAAGGAATTCCTACACTATATCCAGTGTATAGACCAAGATGATAAGTTATATGGAAAGTCCTAAATTGAATGAGAAAGAGAATCTATAGAAAGAGAAAGTTAATGACGAGGAGAACATCAAAAATCAAACCACTTTGTCTTCGCAAATCATGAATTGCCAAATATACCAGTTGAAACACCCAAAAAAGTGTTGATCCTGTTGATTTAGACACCCTGACAATCAATGTCAGGGTGTCTGACACATAATTCCTCGTTTTCCACCTACTTTTGTTGAAATTTGCATTTTCCCATTCTCTAGCTCTTTCTCTGGCTCGAGCTTCTTTTCCAAACATCATAAAAACATACGGCTTTACGATCATCCGCGTTCAGCGTGTTTGGTTCCGCGCAAACATGCCGGATCAGTTATATCTGATATAATATATCTGACGAAACTGTTTTTATGAACGTATTTTTTTAGAAAAAAATAAGGCATTTTAAATGCCATTGATAATCACATTTAATGACTTTTAATGCCAATTAAGGCCTTAATTTAAAAAAAAAAATTCATTTGATAACTTTTTATGATTTTAAATGCCCCACAGAAACCCTGTTAGAGCAACCAATTACTATAAGTGACAGTCATGTTTTTGCACTATAGGACGAAGCTGGAGTACCCAGAGAAATTCTATTCAATTTTATTTATAGCACCAATTCACAACACGCCATCTCAAGGCACTTTAGAAAGTCAAAAAGTTTCCTATCCAAGGAAACCCAGCAGATTGTATTGAGTCTTGACAGGCAGCATTCACTCATCATGAAAAAGCGTAGCGCCACACTGAACAGCTATCTGTGTTGTCATTGACTTTGCAGCAATCCCTCATACTGAGCATGCATGTAGCAACAGTGGAGAGGAAAACTCCCTTTTAACAGGAAGAAACCTCTAGCAGAACCAGAACCAGGCTCAGTGGAACACCCATCTGCCACAACCAACTGAGGTTAAAGAAGACAGAGCAAATTCCACACATGCAAGTGGGGAAACATATGAACGTCATAAATGACCTCCGGGATTTGAACAGTGCTGCCTATTGCAACACTGGGAAGCCCACATATAACATTGTTAAGCTTTAAATCACATTATAGCTTTTTGTCATGGTGGAAATATGATGCTATAATGCTGAGAAGAAATTATTTATGTTTCATCTTAAATTCACACAGAAAAGTATTATATATGCACAAATTATCTTTTAACTGAAAAACAGAAAACCCTAACATCTCTGGGCTTTAAACTCTAAGCAGCGTCCCAGGTTAGAATAAGGTTTGTGCTGCACACTGATCCATGCATGACGTGGACACCAGCCGCCCCTCCCCACAATGCCAAGCAATCCTTCATCAGATGTGAGGGGTGTCACACAAAAGGGGATCAAGGATACCAGGAGCAGTAAAAAGTGATACACGAGAGCAGAGAGGGGGAAGAGAAACGCGTACCAATTCATATTCGTCAAAAAGCTGTATGAGCGACGGGGGAATGAAGGTGTGGAATCCTTGCAAGAAGGCATTTATCTGAGGCTGGATGGCTCTTGTCATCCTCAGCTCCGTCACCAGCTGGACATACTCCGCCTGAGAAAAACATTTGATTCACTGATCAAAGTCCTTAAGAAATACAAATTGACAAGAGATGGATGGGGTTCATGCATAGTTATTCTTTCCTCCAGAAACCTTTCAAAGCCTTATAAGACAGTACCACCTACAGGAACATAGCAGAACTACACTGATAAGGTATCATCCAAAACGATTTGTTGGCTTAGAGCCTACTAAATTAGATTTGAAAAGTAATTGTGACCAGATTCAGACATAATAAATAGTAATAATAAAGGTTTTAACACTGGAACCAAAACTCTCATCAAACCTAAGTGATCAACATCATTCTGGCATTTTAAAATAACTTAATATACAAAGCATACACATATTGTTTTTTTGAGTTTATTGTGTATGATTGACCATCTATATAAAATTGCTTATTACTGACCATTGCACATCATCATGGTTTTTAACTGAATACAGATTCAAGAGACTAAAGAAGAATGTGTCCTAAAACAGCATTGCTGATCATGTACAGTAGAACAGTGAACAGATGCCTTCAGGAATATATTTACTGTGTACTTTAAATTTATCCTATAATGTCAGCCATATTTACTGAGTACTGAGTAAGGTCAGTCCAAAATGTTGTTTGGGGTGACTGACCTTGTTGTCTTGAGTGACCAGGATGCTGCTCCCTCCTGGTTTGAGGGGTACTTCCTCCATCGCTCCAAACACATCTGTCTCAACAGAAAAGGTTAGTTCTAGACCCAGATCACTGATGTCATTGTCCAAGATCCACTGCAGGTTTTTAGCATACTCTGGATCGATAGAGGAGACATCCTGGTAGTTCACTGGAATACCTGGGGATCATAGAAATAAAGAAAAAATAAACACACACACATACATGTATACAGGAATTTTGTATCGTCCCCCGTCTACCCCACACCACTCTACTCGTCCTGCCTGAATTCTGCTCCACTGTGCCACTTTTGGTTTTCAATAGACCCAGTAACGTGGTGGCTTTAAGCCCCAACTTCTATTTTGCGCCCTGCTGCTATTAAACAGTGTAGCATTAACTCTGAAAAAATATGTGAAAAATGGCAGAATAAAAGAAATCATTATAAAATAAAAACATAAAACAAAAAATATAAATACCGTATTTTCCGGACTATAAGTCGCTCCGGAGTACAAGTCGCACCAGCCATAAAATGCATAATAAAGAAGGAAAAAACATATAAGTCGCACTGGAGTATAAGTCGCATTTTAGGGGGAAATTTATTTGATAATATACAACATGAAGAAGATGCGGCTCTTCCGCTTCTACGTCGCTTACGTCTGATTCAACACAGGCCTAGAGCGCCCTCCTTCGGTTTGGTGTAATAATTTCACACATAAGTCGCTCCAGAGTATAAATCGCACCCCCGGCCAAACTATGAAAAAAACTGACTTATAGTCCGGAAAATACGGTAATGTAAATGTAAGAATATCTTGAAATTTTTAAGGATAAAATAATCCACTGGAGAAATATCTTGATCATAGATCGGGCTCTAACATGTCTCTGTGAGAGAGAGAGAGAGAGAAAGAGAAAGAGGGAGAGAGAAAAAAGTGGAGAGGGATATTGTGTGTTTGCATTGCATTGCGTTGATTCCGTCGAGTGATCATTGGGTTAGATTCACTATCAATGGCGGAGGAGCAAAACACCAGGATCTAAGAGCGACATTAGCGACAGAGACAGAAGCTGTCCCTCAGCAGCCCCAACACTGCCAGCACCAGGGCTTCACTCCACACTGTCTCCCTCTTCCGCAGAAGGCTGTAGCAGCAGCAGCAACTCTGCCCTCTACCCCACACAAAACAATGTTGTGTGTTGTGTGATGAGCGGCCGTGAAGACCAACTTTTGAAACCACACAGTCTTTACAGACAAAACCTCACAGTTTTCAGAGCAGTGAATGCAGCATTTCCCTCTCTGTGGTATTGAGTCAGCAAATCCCAGTTGATTTGTCCATCCCCTTGCAATCAGTGCTGGCTGGCTGGCCACTCCCACAGCCAATCACAGACTAATAGTCTGCTCCCATAAAAGCTCTACGCTACACGACTACCATTGTACTACCTCCTGAGTAGGGTCGAAAATACCCAGTTGAGTAGGGGGAAAAAAGCCGGTCAAAAAACTATCAAGCATGCGGTGTGGAAGAGTATGGCCCAGTGGAGTCTGTGGGAAAGTCCCTATACCTACCTACCTGACACAAAGGTTGCCTTGACTTCCATTCATTTTCAAGCCTTTCTATGGCCTCTAACCCTAACCTAAAATTAATTGACTTTAGTCCTAAACCCAACCCCTAGCCCAGAGAAGTAAGGAAAGTCCTCACTTTAGTAGTAAATTGAGGAAAACATGTTCTCACTCAGCTGCAAGTACAAGAACACACACACACACACACACACACATACATTATATATATAGCAGAATTCAAGTTCTGTTAATTAAGACAAAGCATCCCCAGACCATCACACTGCAACTGCCATGCCTGACTTACTGCATAATGGTAAATGGACTGAACTTATATAGCACTTTTCCAGTCATACTGACCACTGAACACCGCTGTACACTAGAGCCAATCACACTAAACGCACACACATTTATACACCGATACGCAGCTCGGTAGGCAATTTGGGGTTTACAATTTGGGGTTTACATTACATTGACATGGGGCATTTACATTGACATGTAAATGGTAAATTTACATGTCAATGTAATTTTACTTGTATAGCGCTTTAACTAGTCTTGACGACCTCCAAAGCTTCAGTCATTCATTCACCCATTCACATTCACACCCTAATGGTTCACACCCTCTATGTTAGTAGAGGGTGGGGCAGACTGACAGAGGTGAGGCTGCCATGCACCGGTGCCACTGGGTCCTCTGACCACCGCCAGCAGGCAATGTGGGTGAAGTGTCCAAGGACACAACGACAGAGACAGTCAGTGCGGGGGATCGAACCAGCAACCCGCCAATTGCAAGACGAACTCCCTAACCTCTGTGCCACGTCGCCCACATGTGACAAGGGGAAGCTGGAATCGAACCCACAACCTTCCGATTGCAAGACAACTACTCAACCCATCAAATAAATGTGAGATGAGCCTTTGTTTTCAAACTCTCCGATTCATCCATGAACATGGGATTAATTTCCACTGTTATTCCGATGACACTTACTACAAGGCTGAACTATTACTTCAAGGCTGGACTATTGTAATTCTTTACTATCAGGAAGTCCACAAAATGCAGTTCAAAGTCTTCAGCTGATCCAAAATGCTGCAGCAAGAGTTCTGATGAAAATAAACAAGATGAATTCCCCCAATTTTAGCTTCCTTTCATTGGCTTCCAGGTAAATCAAGAATAGAATTTAAAATTCTTCTTCTAACATATAAAACCCTTAACAATCAAGCTCCATCGTATATCAGAGCTTTGATTACCCCGTATGTTCCTAACAGAGCACTTCGCTCTCAGACTGCAGGTCTGCTGGTGGTTCCTAAAGTCTCTAAAACCAGAATGGGAGGCAGATTCTTAAGCTATCAGGCTCCTCTCCTGTGGAACCAACTCCCAGTTTTGGTCCGTGAGGCAGACACCCTGTCTACTTTTAAGACTAATCTTAAAACTTTCCTTTTTGACAAAGCTTATAGTTAGAGTGGCTCATGTTACCCTGAGCTACCTCTATAGTTATGCTGCTATAGGCTTAGGCTATTGGAGGTCATCAGGGCCTAAATGTCTCACTCTACTGAGTTCTACTGTTCTCCAGTTTTGCATGACTGTTGTCATTTCAGCTTTTAACTTTTTGTTTTTTCTCTTTTTTCTTCATAGTAGGTACACCTGGTCTGGCGTTCTGTTAGCTGTGGCATCATCCAGGGAAGACAGATCACCCGCTACTACCATCTAATATAGAACAGATTACTGGATCAATGTGTGCTTCTGTGCTTTTTTGTTTGTCTTGTTGTGTCTCTGCTCTGTCTTCTGTAACCCCCAGTCGGTTGAGGCAGATGACCGTTTATACTGAGCCCGGTTCTGCTGGAGGTTTTTCCTTCCCGTTAATGGGGGTTTTTCTTTCCGCTGTCGCTTCATGCTTGCTCAGTATGAGGGAGTGCTGCAAAGCCATGGACAATGCAGACGACTCTCCTTGTGGCTGTACGCTTCTTCAGGAGGGAATGCTGCTTGTCAAGACTTTGATGCAATCAACTGGTTCCCTTATATAGGACATTTTTTTGACCAATCTGTATAATTTGAGCCAATCTGTATAATCTGATTGATTTTGACTTTGTAAAGTGCCTTAAGATGACATGTTTAATGAATTGGCGCTATATAAATAAAATTTAATTAAATTGAATCCATCCATCCATCATCTTCCGCTTATCCGGTGTCAGGTCATAGGGTTAGCAGTCTTAGTAGGGAGGCCCAGACGTCCCTCTCCCCAGCCACTTGGGCCAGCTCCTCCGGGGGAACCCCAAAGCATTCCCAGGCCAGCTGGGAAACATAGTCCCTCCAGCTTGTACTGGGTCTTCCCCTGGGTCTCCTCCCGGTGGGACGTGCCCGGAACACCTCACCAGGGAGGCGCCCAGGAGGCATCGTAACCAGATGCCCAAGCCACCTCAACGAGCAGCGGCTCTACTCTGAGTCCCCTCCAGATGACCAAGCTTCTCACCCTATCTCTAAGGGATAGCCCAGATACCCTACGGAGAAAACTCATTTTGGCATCCTGTATCTGGGATCTCGTTCTTTCTCATGACCATAGATGAGGGTGGGAATGTAGATCGACCGGTAAATTCGAGAGCTTCGCCTTTTGACTCAGCTCTTTCTTCAACACAACAGACCGGTACAGTGCAGCTTCATGGCAGACGCAGATCTTCATGGAGGTTAATGCTGAGCTGATGCAAGATCTTTGTCCCGACCTTTTCCTGTATTCTTCTCCCGCACAAAAGAAGGAGGAGTTGCCACAAGTACAAATGATCCCATTGCACCATAACCATTCCTCAACTCCAGTTGCGTGACATAGACATGGTTTATGCTGCATAAGACCCGAAAACGGCCAGACGTATTGCCACTGATCCTACCCACCCAAACAATGCAATGATTGTCCCACATCCATCAGGAAAATGATTCAGGAACATTTTAACAAAAACAAATATATTTAAGAACAGTTTCTTTCCCAAAGCTGTGAAGGTAATCGCACCCTGGAGGAAGAAAATCAAATCAAATAAACCACCAGCCCATTTCACACACTGTTTCAGCACAAGCTGCACTTTAAGTAAATACCACAAACTATGTTTCTATCTATATATGGTTTCTTTCAAGGATTTTTATATCTTCCTAAAAAAAATAGGGTGTTTAATATTTAACACTTTTTTGTCTTCTGAGTGTTTGTTATTTTATTTTGAGGGGCTCCACAATGGATGCTCATTTTCAAGTGTTTTTAATTTGCGTTTGTGTATTACATGTGTATTCACAGACATTACGTGATGACAATAAAGACTCTTGATTCTTTTTGGATTAGGCACAGGGTTTTAACAGGAGTGAGTAACTCAAATTTAATACTTTTTAAATGCTCTTTTAATGCTCTTACAAATAATTTTAATGGCATCAACAAGTACCCATGACCCTCATATATATATATATATATATATATATATATATATAGCGTGTTAACTTTGTTAGATCATGACGGCGCTTTCCGTAGACCCGCGCATATTGTTGCCAAAAGCCGTTTATTTTATGCGACTTTGAGCTTCTTTTTTCTAAAGTCGCTTGTAAATATCAAGAGTCGCGGGTTGCGTTTTTTTGGGCTTGTTTCTGAAAGTGAAGTCGCTTATTTGGGCTCTAAAATAAGTGACGATAAACAGCAGTTATAAAGAGAACCGCTTGCACTACAGACACTTGCAGACACTCCGCCTCAGTGCATCCTCCTCTAGAATGACATAGGAGCTGACGGACGGTAGTAAAGGCAGAGGGAGCAACTCTGCCCATATTTTCTGTAGTTTAGGGTTTCAATAACCGGTGATGACTGCTGAAAGTAGATTACGCAGTGCAGATCACCATTTTGAGCAGAGACTGGTTCTGAAGATGAGTTTTTTGAACATTGCAGAAACCCAGCCCATAAACTGTACTTTAATGCTTATTCATTTGTTTGTATTTGTCAAACTAAGGCTGAATCGCGTTGCCAAATTAATTACCTGGAGTTACAGTGTCAGTACACAAAGCTGTGTTAAACAATCTCTTCCAAGGGTATTAAGCTCCTGCCCCAGTTGCAAGCAAATAGTAAGACTCTGGATGTAGTCTTACTCTTGTGTATGAACGTGGATATAAACAGCATGCAAAAATATAAAAAAATATATATATTGTTGGTGTGAAAGCTCAGGTTTAGATGTGTGTGAGAGTGAAAAAAATAACAATAAAACTTGAATGTTTTTTACCAGTGTCATTTAGATAGATAGATAGATAGATAGATAGATAGATAGATAGATAGATAGATAGATAGATAGATAGATAGATAGATAGATAGATAGATAGATAGATAGATAGATAGATAGATAGATAGATAGATAGATAGATAGATAGATAGATAGATTGATTGATTCATGGGTACTTGTTGATGGCTGTGTTCAGACAACAGAGCACCTCCTCATGCAGTGTTGCATTGGATCCAAATGTTGTTCGAAGACCGTCTGATTTCCCGGCGTTAGTGGTGGTAGCGCTTGCTTCAGCTGTTGCTGTGCTGTTTGTGCTGGTTGCGGTAGCTACTGTGGACGTGACTGCGTTCGTCACAGAAAAGTAACTTGACACTGTTAGCCGTTGTCTGCCCCTTGCAGATGATCTGTGGCTGTGTCCAAATTTATGTGAGATCGTAAAGCATTGAAACCCATTGTGCAAAGCTTAATTTTTTTTTTTTTTACAAACGTGGCAAAATCCTTCGTCATGTTTACCGTCGACAGGCTGCAGCCATGTCCAGAATTCCTCGTTTTCCACCCACTTTTGTTTAAATTTGCATTTTCCCATTCTCTAGCTCTTTCTCTGCCTCAAGCTTCTTTTCAGAACATCGTAAAAACATACGGCTTTACAGTCAACCGGAAGCAGTTCAGCGTGTTTGGTTCTGCGCAAACACGCGGAATCAGTTATATCTGATATAATATATCTGACGAAACTGTTTATATGAACGTATTTTTTTTAGAAAAACAATTTGGCATTTTAAATGCCACCGATAATCACATTTAATTCCAATTAAGGCCTTAATTTAAAAAAATAAAAAATTAATGACTTTTAGTGATTTTTAATGACCCGCAAAAACCCTGAGGCAGTGTGGATGGTCCACCTGTGCTTCGAAGAAAGTTGAGGACTGATTTATAAACTGTGCCACTTTTAGTTTTAATAACTGTACAGAAAAAGCTGATCAATGGGTGTAACATTTGATCAACTTGTACAGAATATTCCCCCCCAAAAAAATCAGGTGGCCTAAAAAGGTTCCCCAGAGAGATGAAACCCCTTTCTGTGCTGGTCTTAATAATCAATCTTTCAACTAACTAAACTGGAATACTCTTTAAAGGTGTAGTAGGTAACTTCTGTAAAAATGTATTTATTACATATTTGTAATGAATACAGTTGCACGACTGTCTTTGGTGAACATTGGGGCAGCTTTTCAGAGGTAGAGGGCGCTCTGCATCCTGAAAGAATTTCTAACTGATGCGGAGTTAGCCACATTTCTGCTTGACAAATAAGTATCTCTGCTTGATTTGTTTCATTTTTTAATTCTTTTTATGGGTTTTTAGGGCACTAGTGTATCATTTTTTCAAAGAAGACTGACAGGAAAATGGGTTGGAGAGAGTGTGGAAGACATGCAGTAAAGGATCTCAGGCCAGAATTGAACGTGGGTCAGCTGCGTTGACAACTAAGGCCTCTGTATATGGGTCGTGCACACTACCCCTGCACCAATTTTCTCAGAACTCTCTACTACAACCTTAGGAAAACAGGCACTACTGGTTGCTGATTTAAACAGATTTTGTTACAAATAAATATTATAGATATTGTAAATCTGTGAACAACATCTAGATATCTTTGCGTTTTTTACCCAGTATGTGTTTGTAGAATGAGCGGGTGAAGTAGATGTTGACCAGTTGTCGGTGGTAGAGGGCCAGACCTAAAATCTGGCCCGCAAACTGGAAGTAGTTCAGATGGTCTGGATTCACTGACGAGTTGCTGTTTGGCTGGAAGGTTGTACCTATTCAGAAATGAACAAATCACTTTCTGTAAGTGTTATACATCAAATTATCACTGTCAAAAATATTACCACCTACCATCAGCTGATTGGGTGAACAGAGCATAGTCAGGGTTGATGATTTCATTGGACAAGATGTCAAACCACTCCCGAACCACACCCTGGCCCTAAAACATAAACACGTAAAAAAAAAGAAAAAAAAAACTTATCCCATGCAGTCGTACACCCATCTAGAACAACCCTGACATCCTACAAAATAATAATATGATAAACTTTACATACTGGAAGAATAAAGGTATTGAATATCTGGAACATTTACTTGATGGAACCGAGTTCATCAATTTTTCCAAACTAAATATGCAATATGGCATTAGTAAAAATAAATTCTTGGAATATGAACAACTTAAATCTATAATTAGAAAAAAATTTAAGCATATTAAAGGTGGTTTACAAATTCCAAGTAATATATTAGAGTTCCTAGATTTAAACCCCCCCAAACTACTGTCTAAATCATACAGGACACTGACTAAAATAGATGATTCAATATCTCTTCCTATTACGAAATGGGAAGAGGATCTATCAGTCAACTTTGAACAAGACTTCTGGGCTCAGATATGTCTAAGAACTTTCAAATTGACTAGTAACACCAACTTACAACTAATACAATACAAAATCCTTCACAGAGTACACTACACAGGACAAAGATTATTCAAGATGGGTCTGGCACAATCTAATATCTGTCCTCACTGCATAGGCAATCATCCTGATAATTATTTTCATGCGTTATGGTTATGCACACCAGTCCAGAGGTTCTGGACACAGATATGTAAGGACTTATCAAAGTGCTTGAGCTGTAAAATTACACCTTCCCCATCAGTTTGCTTGCTTGGTAATTTTGAGGAAAGCCCTCTGGGGAATAAAATAGTTTACATGGTTTTCACTGCACTATGTATCGCAAAGAAAACTATCCTCATGAATTGGAAAAGTAAGGAGAATCTCAGTATCAATCAATATAGAGATCTTTTGTTGGATCATATTAATCTTGAGACAGCATCTGCATCCACATCTGTTCGATCTCTTTGGGCTCCTTTGATTAGCACTATCACTTAGTGGAATGGGGGGCGGTGGGTTGCTTCCTGCAGGGCGCAGTGGCTGGGTGGAGGGGTTCCTGGGACTCTGGGGGCACTTGGAGTGGGGCGCTTGGTGGGTCTGACTCCAGGGTCTGTTGCCCCCATATGGGAGGAGCTTGGGAGGCCTACGGGTGGCCCACAGCACCGCTTGCGGCGCTCTTGGGGAGCTATGCGGGGACGGACGTGGGTTACTGACCTGGTAGCTGTACTGTCGCTGGGTGGGTCCTGGGTGGGTCTGGGGGCCTGGGGTCCCTGGGGCGCGCCGCCCTCGGGCGGGGGCCCCGGCGGGGTCTCGGGGGTTCCGGTTCCGGGGGGTGTGCCGCTTGGGGTCTGGGCCGGCGGGCGCCCGGGTGTCCGCCCCTGCACGGGGCCTCTGGTGCGCTGGGGGTCCTCAGGGCCTGTTGAGCTGGTAGGGGGGCATGGTCATTAACATCTCAGGGCAGATGCTCTTCCCCTTCTTTGGGTTGGCATTCTGCTAGTGGGGGGAGGGGAGGGAGGGGGAGTAGTGACTTACCCAGCCTGGATGTCTAGTGTCGAATGTATGGTGAGATGTTTGAATGTTAGTGTTGGGGAGGGTTTAAATCTACGGGTGGTGTGGGGGGGTGGGGGGGGGGGTTGGTGGACGTTCTGGTGGGCTTGTGTCCGGCCCCCTGTCCCGGTCCTGGTCTGTGTAGTCTCCCGGTGCGGGTCTCACCTGGGGGGTGGGGTTTGGGATGGCTCTTGCGGGCTGGCTGGCCAGGGTCCCCCATCTTATTAATTAATTTATTTAATTATATATTATTATTATTATTATTATTAATACTATTATTATTATTATTATTATTAATAATATTTAAAATTAATAATTTTTGTTTGGGGGGGGGTTAAATACAGTTGGCATGGGGGGTGGGCTGGGGGAGGTAGAGGTGTTGGTCCTGGTGGGTGGTTGGCTGGCGGGCCCTGCGGCCTCTCCCCAGCCCCCGGGCTATGGTGGTGCCGCTGGAGGGGCCCCTTTCTCCGGGTGGGGCTTTCGGGGAGCGGGGGTGCCTATTGGAGTCAGTAGGGGAGCTGGCTCCCTGGGTTGGGTCCCCAGTCCTTTGCTCCCCATCCCCGGACTCCTCCCTCTGCCTGCTCCATCACGCCGCCACACATGTAGGTCCTTGGGGAGAGGGCGTTACTGGAGGTTGCCACCTTTTGGTGACGTCCCTCTCCCCAATTTTATCATGCATTTTAGACACTTTCACTCCAAACATTTTCACAACGCACATCCATGTAGGCCACGATATGGGGGGGGTGGGGGGAAGACGTCTGGGGGGGGGGCTTATGTTGTGTGAGCCTCGCCCCGGGCGGCTCCCTTCACCCCCTCTCGCATTTAGACATTGAGGGTTCTTCTGGGTAGTTGCTTGGAGGGGGGGCGCTGGCACCAGCTCCCTTCCGGAGGGGGGGTGGGCTGTGCCGTGCACCCCTTTCGGTGCTCCCAGTTTTAAACACACCTGAGAACAACATGCAACAACACAACATCTGAGCGGGCGTAGGGAGGATCGGGGGTCTTTTGCACACCCCCGATCTCCGATCGCGGCACGGAGTCTGGGGCCTGGAGGAGGTGCGGGCCACTGGGTACGGGGTCTTGGCGGGGGGCTGTTGCGGCTGGCCGGCGGCTTACCGGATCTGGGGCTGACGCCTCTGCTCTCCCCAGGAAGGGATGGGGGGCAGGGGTGGCTAGGGTAAGGTCGGGGTGGGAGGGGGTTTATTAGGTATATAGTGGGTGATGGGGGGCTCTGGTCGGATGGCCCGTACGGGTCGTGTCGGCCCCCCCTCTTTGGGGGGCCTGGTCCGGGGGGCGCCTGGTCCGGGGGCGGGGCCGGGGGCGGGGCCGGGGGTCGGGCACAGGCAGACGTATTGTTGAATTGTGGTGACCCCCCCCCCCCACTTGGGATTTTTGGATGTGAATGCTATGTGGGAATGTGTGTAAAGCGTCCTTTTTTTATTTATTTTTTATTTTTTTTATTTTATTTATTTATTTAGTTTTTTGGTGTCTGTGTGTGGCGAGTGGGGCACAAGGGAGGGATGGTGTGAATGAGAGTTTTTTTTTCTTTTTTTTTTTTTTTTTTCCAGGTTTGGGTTCGGTCCGCTCCCTCTCCCAAGATCATCTCAAGTCTCCGCTAGGTGCGGAGCCCATCCCCCCACGTCCTGCCCTCCTCCGCTGCGTTGGCGGGCGCCTTGACCCTCTGGCGCGTTGACGGTCCTCGGGTTTGGGGCGGGTTCCCGGGTGGGCGCCGGCCCATTCCCGGCGGTGGCTTCGCGGGGCCTGGCCCCCCGGGGGGCGGCCGGGGCCCCTGCCGCGGGGGCGGGGCGCCCCTGGGGCCTCTGGCCCCCAGGGCCCATGGCCAGGACCACTTCAGCGCGGCCGGCTGAGCCCACGGGCTCGTCTCCGCGGCTCTTGAGGGCGTCGGCATTGCGGTGGCTGGGGGATTTCCTCGGGGTCGTCTCTCCTCTTTCCTCAGGGGGGGGTTGCAGATTTCCTGTGAAGGCCCCTCTCGGGCGCACTGCTTTGGGGGCCCCTTTGGGAGTCCGGGGTTATGGGTTCCCTGACCCCTGCCTCTGTGCTCGGGGAAGGTGGGTCTTCGGTTCTCCACAATCACTATCAAGCCATTTCCTTCTGGATAATTTTCACCTAAACTAGTGCACTCTC
The DNA here is from genome assembly GCF_011125445.2 of Fundulus heteroclitus. Classification (NCBI taxonomy): domain Eukaryota; kingdom Metazoa; phylum Chordata; class Actinopteri; order Cyprinodontiformes; family Fundulidae; genus Fundulus; species Fundulus heteroclitus. The sequence continues at coordinate 2,166,093 of NW_023397044.1, read as the reverse complement.
ACAATCTCCCACAGGTGCTGGGTCCCAGGTATTAAATGTTCACTTATATATAGAAAGGCTATAATTTATTTACTTTCTTTTACTTTTTTTTAGGTATCACATTACACATGTCAGCTTAAATAATAATACATATGATTTAGCAATGGTATCAAGATGTTACACGATTGTATCTGTTGCTTTATGTCTGTTGGTTGTGCTGTTCTTTTTGTGTCTCTTTCCAGGTGATGGAGCAGACAGAGGAAGTTTTATCATTCTGTTCCTTTTATCTCTTCTTTCTTTCACCTCTTCTTTCTCTTTTTTTTCTCTTCTTGTTTTTCTTTTACTCTCCTACTTTCCCATTGTAGTGTCCATATAATTTGAAATTCTCCCTGCAGGAATCACAATAAAGCTATTTACACGCACAAATCAAGCGGAGCATTATGGCGAAAGCTGTTTGCTCCACTTGTGAAAGTAAAATCTGTCGAGCTCTATTTGGCATTAAGATATCAATTTTTATTGCCACATTGTCAACATTGTCAACATACTTAACCTTATAGATATAGACCTTATAGACACAAAGGAATGGGGTCCAATTATTCTTCCTAGAAATCCTGACAAATGTACAAAAGGTCAGCACTGGCTGCATCGATAATATCAATGTACTTTCCAGTTTTGAAATAGAAGCTAAGACAGTATTCGGTCTAAAGTACAAAAATTATTGTTAACACCACTCAAACTGAAAACACTAAGGGCATGTTTTTCAAAAGGTTTGTACATATTAAAACAAGCACAAAGTGATTAGTTTGTACAACGCTGACCATCAAATCAGCAGAAAAGCAATTTGCGTCTCTAAAATGAGCAGAACAGTGAGAAAAAAACTTTTTTGTAATACGTAATACCCGCAATGCCATTTTCCGAGGCTGAAACTGAGAATTAGCGCACTTTTTGCCTCCATATTTAATACCTCTGAGAGTCAGGTGCAAACTTGTACGCATGCAATGCCTGCAGTTCTTCTGACCAGAAAGGAGGCATTGGTATAATGACAGAAGAAGGACAGAGAGTCTCCCTACAAGTGGACATATTTGAGCTGTCAGAATAACAACAGTAGAATAATTCAGGTGGGGAAAAGGATGGCTGCTAGACGCAGCATCAGCTGGACCAGGGTAGGGGGCGAGATGCGGTATTAATCTTCATGCACTTAAACCAAGGCGAAAAATACTAAACCTGATCCTAAATATCGTAGCATGCTTGTAAATAAACAAAGCTGAATATATACCACCTCCAAAGAACAGTCTGGAGGCTGTAAAAACGTTACAACCTAGGAAAAAATTATTTTGCTTAGAGTCACTGAGAGGAGGGAATGGGGAGGATGAGGGGAGGGCACTGCGCAGGTCTGACCGCACACTTGTGTATGTGTGTGTGGCCATTCTAGAGCAGCGGGTCTACAGGTTATCCATAGGCCCGTTTACACTACACCTAAAAACCGAGCCATGCCGAGACCAGTCCGAGCTTGGATCAGTTAACCGGGATAAAAACGGCCGTTTACACACAAGAGTTATCTCGGTTCCTTGGTAGTACCGCAGATCGCCCCCTAGTGGCGACCTGCGGTACTACCGCTCTCTGGAATTGAAGGCGGGACCGAGCAAATCAAAATGGCGGCACCCGTAACATTCAGGATGTTATGGTTAGACATAGAGTCGGCTTTTGGGACGTGGATAAGACAAACAAATGACTAATAAGGATTTACAGACGCAGGAAACAACAACAGACACAGAGGTTCATCACACTGCTAAGCAGAATCATCTCTGGAAACCGTGTGGCATGGTAATGAAGCTAGTATTATTATGAATGTCTGAAATTTGTCTGAATGGACTGTGAATCAGGACGTGCAGCCAGACACGCCGGAAAACCCACGGACAGTCAGCTGACTGTAAGGGGATGACGCGGTCTGCTCATGCGCTCTTCATTATCAGGTAACCGGGATAAAAAAAACCCGTCCGAGACCTACTAGGGAACTGGTCCGCAGTTAGCGCGGTCCGGTTAGGGATAGCGCGGTCCGGTTCAGTCTGCTGACCGTTTACACACTAGAGTTATCTCGGTTACCGAGCTCGGACTGGTCTCGGCTCGGTTAAAAAAGTGTAGTGTAAACGGGCCTTAAAACTCCCTCCCTTATTGTTCCATTACTGTAACTTCCATCCATCTATTTTCTTTACCCGCTTATCCATGCTGGGTCGCGGGGAGGCTGGTGCCTATCTCCAGCGGTCAATGGGGGAGAGGCAGGGTAAACCGTGGACAAACCAATTTATGTTATTGTCAGGACTCAGCAGGCAGAGCCGAGCAGCCTTGCCGGCTCTGCGCTCTCCTCCTCTCCTCTGCTCGCAGGTGACAGCAGTTGACTGGTGGGCGGGACCGACACACCTGCAGCGTGTTCAGCGGCGTCTCAGCGCACTATAAGAACAGTACACGAACAGCGGGAGGATGCCAGAGTGTTACCTTGTTGCGGTATGCCTAAAAGGCCACAACTACCTCCAGAGATTCATGCCCGTGAGTTTTCCGATCCCCGTTTTGGATCTAATATCTGTCTCGTGTGTTTTTCTCCAGTGCTCTCGTGTTTTTGGAACTTTTCTCTCGTGTAACTCTACGCTTTGAAGACCAGGCTCCCGAATCCACTACCCACTCAGATTCTGCTCTGGCGATCTCCCCCTCAAACTCTCTTGGTGGTACCAAGTCGGGCACGAGGTTTCCCTCCCCGGATTCACTCTGGTCACCCCGGACTCTCCTGGTTCCTCCCGCTGATCTCTCCGGATCCTTGGACCCGCCGGCGCTGCTCGTACCCTGCCTCACCTCCGCTCACCGGTCACTCTGTCATCTGCTCCTTCAACATTAGCTGAGTCCACCTCACTCCCCCCCGGCTTAGTTCCTGGAGCTCCATGGTAAGCGTTCGTTTCTTTAGTTGAACTCTCTCTCTTAGTGAAACTCTGCTAACAGTCTCCCTTTACCTCACAGATTCCGTGTAATCTGCCCGAGTCGGTCGCTGAGTTTTTCCCGTCCTAAGATCCTCCCTGAACTCTAGCTCGAAAGAAAAAGCTGTAAAACTGCCTCCTGTGTGCCGGTGTTTTCTGCATGTGGGTCAGACATCTTAAACCAAACATGACAGTTATTATTTTCTTTTAAATAGTTATCATTACCGCCCATAACTGGAGGGAGGTTTCAAAAAACAGGGCAGGAGAAGCTCTGCTCAGCTGCCGCATTTGACATGATCACCGTCATTGATACACAAACCGGTAGAATAATGATAAACAGGAATAAATCTGATTTGTCAGCAGTAATATTTATTTTTAAAGTGAGACATAAAATTAAAGATGTTCTTCTGTCTTGCAGAACGTCTGCTGACAAAACCTTTTTTCTTTATTTTTAAAAATAATAATAATTATTGTCTCTAAGACAATGTCTAACAGCAGAAATTCTCCATTCATTAAAAACATTCTTACTTATTGTTTTCCTGTTTTTTTTCTTTTTGGCGTCTAACTACCTCTGCATACTTCAACCGATTTCAACAAATTTTGGTATCAAAACGTTCAGATTGTTCACGATATTACTGCTATATCTCATGGTAATTAGAGCTTTTATAATTTTTAAAATATTTAACTTTTTGTGAGTTTTTTGTTCTCATAAATGGAAAATCCTTCAATTTCTTCAAAAACGTGCTTTTGCACAGCTTACTGCTTCAGCCTATTGTCACACACACTTGCCCTCTCTTGCTATCTCTCTCTTGCTTGACTTCTCGCTCGTCCTCTTTCCCTCACTCTCGCGCATGACCTCTTGTTCGCCCTTTTTCTCTCTCATGACCTCTTGCTCACCCCTTTTCTCTCTCTCCCCCTCGCTTGACCTCATGCTAGCTTGACTTCTCCCTCGGCCTCTTTCTCTCGCTCTATGTCTGTCTCGCGCGCGCGCGCTTGACCTCTCTCTCGTCCTCTTTTTCTTTCTATCTCGCACGCTTTCTTGCCCTCTTGCTTGCCCTCTTGCTTGCCCTCTGTCTCTCCTCCGCCACCTTTCTCTCTTCTCTTCCACTCTTTCTGTCCTCCTTCTCCCTTTTTTCTCTCTTCTCCTTCACACTCTCCTCTTCCATCCCCCTTTTCTCTCTTCTATTCTTCCTTTCACCATCTCTTCACTCCTCCACTCTTTTAGCCCGTTTACACTACCCTTTTTTAACCATGTCGAGACCAGTCCGAGCTCGGTAACTGAGATAACTTTCGAGTGTAAATGGATCACAAACTGAACTGAACCGAGCCAGACACAACCGGACCGCGCTAAATGAAGACCAGTTCCATGGGTGGGCTCGGCCCGGTTTTTCCCTGGCTCGGTTCTCAGATAACAAAGAGCGCATGAACAGACCACGTCATCTCCTTACAGCAAGCTGACATTTCAGACATTCATAAAAATACTAGCTTCCCTACAGTGCCACACGGTTTCCAGTGATGATTCTGCTTAGCAGCGTGATGAACCTCAGCGTCTGTCGTTGTTTCCTGCGTCTGTAAATCCTTATTAGATGTTTGTTTGGCTTATCCACGTCCCAAAAGCCGACTCCGTCAAGTAAATTCACCAAAGGTTGCCTTCTTCGCCGGACTCTCCGCAAAAAACAATTATAACCAAGCATAACTTCCTGAATGTTACAGGCGCCGCCATTTTGATTTGCTCGAGTCCCTCCTTTAATTCTAGAGAGCAGTAGTACCGTAGATCCTCACCATGAGGCAAGGAACCAAGATAGCGGGATGTGTAAACGGTCGTCAGAACCAAGCTCGGCATGGTTAGCTGATCCGAGCTCAAACCGAGCTCGGCATGGATCGGTTTAACATAGGTAGTGCAAATTGGGCTTTTATCTCTCTTCTGCTCTTTCTCACTTCTCCTGTCCTTCAAATTCTTCAAAAACTGTGCTTTTCCACAGCTTACTGCTTTAGCCTACTTTCAGTTGGAAACTTCATTCAAACTTTAAAATGTTCACACTTTCTTGAGCTATCTGCAACTACTTTGGTTTTTTTAAAATCTTTTGGGGATTTTCCCTCATGTTGTTCTGCTTCTAATCCTTGAGCTGTTGTCGTTTCATGTACACATTGGTTCTTCTTTGATTTTAATGTGTTTTCAGCTAGTTCTTTCTCTTCTTTAGAGATCTTCTGCATCTTCTGATTAAATCATTCTGCAGAATTAAATTATTCCCACTGCTGTTTCACAGGAACAGCTTTTTTCTAGTTAAATTCATAACAACTGCTGTCCAACAGCACACAATTTCTATGATTCTCACTTCTGGTTTTAAAAAAGAACTGGATGGCTATGAATATAAAGCTGAACTTAAGGCGCACAGATGAGTTAGCTTGAATGCTATGGTTTTTTGCAACCATTTTATGTCTGAATGTAAACAGAATGTAGAAACTCACCATGCCTTCCTCACCATGAAAGCGAACAGCTATACCCCGTTTGAGCTTTTCATTAGTGGACTTGGAAACCATCTCACAGCTGCTCCTGAATATGGAGTCTGTGTGTGAAGCACAAGAGTACCACAGCGTGAGTACGTTTTACAGAAAATTAAGTATACAATAAAGCAAAATCTATTAGAGTAAAGACAAAAAAATAGTCCAGGTGGTTTTTCAAGATGCATTCATAAACCTTCCAAGATGGACAAGTAAAAGGCAAATGTCTGTCTCAAATACTTTTGGACCATAAGGCACACAGTGAATTAACGTGTCTATGTATGTCTTTGTCTCTCCTGAAAGAGAGAGCTATCCGTCTCTGTTGGGAAGACAGCATAGTTGGACCACACTGCCCTGTTTCTAACATAAGGCCAAAATAGACGTAACTTTTATATTTAATTAACTTACTAGGCTTATTGTTGCTAGTGCACATGGGCGTGGGATGCCTAAAGGCTCCCACATACTCGGGCGTACTGAGAGCATACTGTGAGCTTGGCGGACTCCGCACTGACTCTCCGGACGTTTTACCCTTCATAGTCAGCGTACTATGGCCTACTTTGCCTCTCGCGGCAAATTCCTACAATTCCCACACTTTCTGCCAGTAGGACGAAGCGGCAAAACGGATCGTACATTGTGTGATTGGCTAGCAGAGCACCTAGAGACATTTCTTTTCCAGCAGGCTCCCACCGCACACCTGTCAGTGAGAACAGAGAGGAACTTTTTATTGTCCAAAAAATACAGTAATGTTCCCACTTATGTCTTACAGAGAAACTTTACGTATACATTTATGTCCTGTTTTATTTATTCATGGAACATAATTTTAATGGCTTTGACAGTAATAACACAATAACATGAGATAATATTTGGCCTTCTTGAAACACTGGATTAATTGTCTATGTTTTGTTATGGCTGCATCTCTATGAAATCTAGGCTTACATGTATCACATTGTTTCTTAATTTTCTTTGTTGTTTTGTTTATATAGTATGGGTCAATAGTTTCGGAAATAAAGTACTTATAGTAATATGCACAGATTTCATAATACAAGTTTTAGTTTAATATGGCTTTTAGTAACACTTTCTCACCAGCTACAGTCATTATTATGAATCTCATTCTGGAGTTTGTTTGAGGATTGGAAAGAGACTGGCAGTGTGTTGTGAGGATTTTGTGTACCTCTGTGGATGAGAAGGATGTCGCTCTCATTAACAGGACGATGGACCATGTCTGAGTCTGGCTGGCCAGCCAGCAGATGCTCGTAGAACCACTCACAGCGATCCTTAAAAGGCTAGAGGGAACAACAAAGACTTCACTCAATGAAGACTGCACAGCACTTTCCCAAACTAATTACCACATTGCTGTACTGTTAGCTTTCCGGCAGCAGATATTTCGGTCACAAATGGTAGCTCGGATAGGCTTTGGAGCTAAAACACCCATGTGTAACACAGAGAGGTGGACTGAGTTTATTTGCATAAAACATGCATTTTTCCCCTTAAGCGTTGGAGGTAGACTGCAGGATAAGCGTGGAAATAAGATAAAGGCTTTCTCCCCCAGGGCTGCAGGGCACACTGAAAAACTAATCAAGAGATGAAATCAAATTCAACAGGTTAAAGTCTGTAATTAAAACAAGGACCTACTCCAAAGTGAGCTATAATCCATGGGTAATGAGGCACAAATGCTGCTGTTCAAATATAAATACTGAAGAGTTAGGGAATAGTGCATAACTCAGAGCGGCAGATAAAATTTACGAAGCCATATAAATGAAACTCAAGAAAAGCGTTGCTGCCATAAATATAATGCTGTTAAATGATGCTGAAGTGAAGGCAGGGGACTTTCAAAGTCACTTTCTTAAAGTCTCTAAGGAAGCAAGAACATTTGTCACAAAGAATAAGTGCATTTGACTCCTGAGCTCAGAGACAAATTAAGTAGAGATGCCTAAAATTCTAATGGGAGCAACCAAATCAAATGTTGAGCAGTTTTCTGAACATCCTTAATTTTATTTTGCTTTTAAAATGTGATTTCATAAAAAATTTTAAAAAAAACCTGTGCGTAAATCTGGAAGCATACAAGTTCCAGGGAGTGGAAGTCTACCAATCCAAGGTATCCTGATTATTAAAAACTATCCTGAGGGGTCTCAGTCCAGGCTGATCAGAAGCTGAGCAGGTTTTTGTAAAAAAAAATACAACAATAATCGGTAGATGGAAATTGTAAATGGACTGCAGTTATAAGGACAGTTTCTATTGTTACTGACAATTCATTGTGCTTTCACTCCACAAGTCACTTTCACACACCGTTTTACAGATTCATCTGCAAACTAAGGTGCGATGTCATGCCCAAGGAACCTTGGACAGGTGGTAGGGGAAGGCTGGAATCAAACTTAGAACCTTCCAATTCCATTCAGACCCCTGCTGTTACCCCTACTGTGCTACAGCTGCTACATGTCAAACTCATGCTGTCACCAAGGCATAAGCTACATTTCAGTGCCAAGGTATACCAGGGTTTTAAGAATGTTGTTTTCTTTAAGACTATTCACACATTTTTAAATATTTTTAATAGGATGCCTAGGGGGCTCTGGAGACAGACATCTACAGATGACAGACTGATGGAGGAAGAAGTTGATTTTCCATAGACACCGGAGCAAGGAGTGCTTGCCCCACACAAGTCAGCAGAGCAACTAACCATGCCAGCCACTGAATAGGAACAGATACCAAACCATCGGTATATAAGATGTTCCAGCAAAGGCCTCGCAGCGACCAAGTTCAAGGAACCGCTGAATCATTATGTTAAAGAAAATGGCATGTAATACTGGCCCACAACCTGGAATGGGTTTAGACTGTCCAAAAGCAAGACAGGATCCTGAAATGGACAGAATGGTGGGCTAAACTTCCTGAAGTGTGGCAAGATGGAAGGATAATATCAGTATACAGCACTTCAGAGAAGTACGACCAGTTCGCCGGGTTCATATGGCTGCTCCTAGATACAAGGAGCTATTGGCAGATTGTGCCAAATCACAATGTGACCACAACCTGTACCACTATCAAGATTCTGACGAGTGGGTCTCAACCATCAACCAGGCTGGAACAAGCAAAGACGAGTAACCGTTGGATCAACATGAGAAAGACCAAGATGGAGAAAGACCGCCACCTTTCCTGAAAGATGAGGCTGAGCTCAGGTTGACAGTGCAGTCAAAACAGCAGCTGGACAGAGACTGAGACAGAGCATTTCCTTAAGATGTTAACTTTGTTTTCAGAACTGGAAGCTGCTAGGAAGGAAATGCGATAAATGGCCATACAATAAATGCTGTCCAATCAAAGATATTGCAGAAAAAGCGGACTAACCAGGAAACAACACATGTACAGTAGGATGGGCCAAGGGCTGTCCTAGCTCCTGGAGGAGAATAAAAAAGGAGAGTTGACCAGGGATAGGGGTTGCTTTCCTCGTGGTGGACGTCGGGAACACACTGAAGCAGAAGAAGAACCCAGGAAGGGAAGATGAGCCACGGGAGAAGGCACCACTCCCAGTAAGGGTCAACCGTTGGTCCATGAATTTCTGGGTCCAGATAGAATTTTCTCTTCCCTGTAAATTTGGTAAAATAACCCATACAACTCAAGACCTGGACTGCAGAAGAATCACCTGACTGTTACAGAGGTGCTGTTCCACAAGCCATCAACTTGCTGGGCAAACTGCTTGCAAGCTCAGATGACCCCGAATCAATTCTGAGGACAGCAGAACACAGTGTGACTAAAGCCGGGCATACACTGTACGATATTTTCAATCGTTTTACTCGTATACAGCTCAAACTGTATGACGTAACCACAGCGTTTAAAAGTCCACTGCTCACAATATATGTTCTTACACTGTACGGCACGACGCTCAGATGCGATCTAAGTGCTCACACTAAAAATCACACGTGGGAATCAGCCCCGTATAGAGAGATGGCAGTACTCGTACTCGTATAGACGAGTACGGAAGCCCAATGTAAACAGCACAAGAAGAAAAAGATGGAAGTGTCAATGCTCACTGTTAAATATGACACTCACAAGAACGAAACGTGCCTCCTTGGCAATTCTACGAGTTGCACCTCTGTAATTTGACTCCATGTCACACCTACTGCCACCATGCTCCTCTCCACTCCAATGTTTTCATCTGAGAAGAAGAATTCCCTTGTTTGCACATGTGCAGTACGCGAGGTTGGGGGAAATCATCTTGTAGACGCTCGTAACCCCGTTCGTAGCTCCGCTTCGAAAGCAGGATGTGCTCACGATCACTCACGAGGGCCGACTGAATTTCAAACATGTTTGATTTTCATCCGACCTTCCGTGGTCGTGAGAGGCTAATCGGCCCTCGTTATCCCTTGTATACTACACGACGCAGGATGCACGATGCCGCTGAAACTCAGCCCAATCCAAAAAATTCTCACACGACTGAAGAATCGGCCCAAAATGGGCAAAAAAAATAAAATCATACAGTGTATTCCCGGCTTAAAAAGGGTTCATTGCTCAGGCGGTCAACAGAACAACCCAACTCATCTTGTCCACAGTAAGGTCGGTGAAGAAGCAAGCAGGGAGAAACGGATGTTTTGTTCTGAAATCTTATCTCAGCTGCAACCAAGAAAAACATTCAGCTGGGAGACAGTGGGTTTGGGAAAAGAGAGGTAGGAGTGGGACAATGGGTTATTAGAAACATTGTGCTCAAACGTGCCCTCCTTATCAAAGCCACTGTTTTAGAATAATTAATGTCCTGCTCTAGTTATGTTAAACAACTGGTCGGTTTCTGGTAAATGGGGAATAAAGGAGGATTGCATTTTAGAGTTGAATAGTATCAGCAAATTAGGGAGAGTAAAATAAATTATTTTCTTATGGTTTGAATATTCTGTTGATGTTGCTGCTACTTTACCCTACTTTAATTCTAAAGACGTTGTGGAGATTTTGTCATTAGGGTCATTTCATCATTGAATTATCTGATGGTTGTAAACTAGTCATGGTTTTACTTCAGGTAGTATTAGGAAGTTTTTAAAGGTTGCCTCAACCCAATTTAAACAACAACCTGGTGACATTCTTTTCCTAGTCACTACATCGTTCTTTGTCAGATACCAAGTGAACGCTGTAAAAAAATAAAAAGCAATAGCAGCTGTTAACAGGCTGTGGATTGTGAGACCTAATCCCGGCAAAGCTACTCACGGGTTAATTTTCAATTGGAAGCAGGTTGGGATGCTCAGAATGATGGGGCTGACGAATATTCGATGGTCGACACCATCTCAAATATCCTACTCAAAAAAATAAAGGGAACACTAAAATAACACATCCTAGATCTGAATAAATGAAATATTCATATTAAATACTTTTTTACATAGTTGAATGTGCTGACAACAGAAATCACAAAAATTATCAATGGAGATCAAATTTATTAACCTATCAAAGTGGAAAAACACAAGACAGATGGCTCCAACTTTGATGTAATGTCCTTAAAATAAGTCAAAATGCGGTTCAGTAGTGTGTACAGGCTCACATGCCTGTATGACCTCCCTACAAGGCCTGGGCAGGCTCCTGTTGAGGTGGCCTATGGTCTCCAGAGGGATCTCCTCCCAGACCTGGACTAACAGATCCACCAAGTCCTGGACTGTCTGAGGTGCAACGTGGCGTTGGTGGATGGAACGAGACATGATGTTGCAAATATGCTTAATTGGATTCAGGTCTGGGGAAAGGGCGGGCCAATCCATAGCATCAATGCCTTTTGTCTTGCAGGAGCTGCTGACATACTCCAGCCACATGAGGTCTAGCATTGTCTTGCATTAGGAGGAACCCAGGGCCTACCGCACCAGCATATGGTCTCACAATGGGTCTGAGGATCTAATCTCTGTACCTAATGGCAGCCAGACTACCTCTGGCAAGTACATGGAGGGCTGGACTGGACTGGACTGGACTGGACTGGACTGGACTGGGCGCCCCCCCCCCCCCCCAATGAATGGGAATGGGAATGGGAATGTTGCAGGCGGCAGAATGTTCTCCACGGCATCTTCAGACTCTCACGTCTGTCAGATGTGCTTAGTGTGAACCTGTTTTCATCTGTGAAGAGCACAGGGCGCCAGTGGCGAATTTGCCAATCCTGGTATTTTCTGGCAAATGCCAAACGTCCTGCATGGTGTAGGGCTGTACGCATAACCTCCACTTGTGGACGTTGGGCCCTCATACAAGCCTCATGGAGTCTGTTTCTGATTGTTTGAGAAGACTCATGCACATTTGTGGTCTCCTGGAGGTCATTTTACAGGACTCTGGCAGTGCGCCTCCTTCTTGAAGCAAACCTTCTTGCCACAGCTTGCATTGATGTGCCATCCTGGATGAGCTGCACTACCTGAGCCACTTGTGTGAGTTGTAGACTCCATCTCATGCTACCACTAGAGTGAAAGCACCGTCAGCAAGTGCTCTGTGGTCCTGCACCTACAGAACCACTCCTTTGTTGGGGGGTGTCTTGCTAATTGCCAATAGGTTCCACCTGGTGTCTATTCCATTTGCACAACAGCAGGTGAAATTGATTGTCAATCAGTGTTGCTTCTTAAGTGGACAGTTTGATTTCACAGAAGTGTGGTTGACTTGGAGTTACATTGTGTTATTTAAGCGTTCCTTTATTTTTTTGAGCAGTGTAGAATACCTCAGAATTCTGGACTGGGTAGTACCCGACTGACTTAGGAATATCTGATCTGTTAGATGGAGAGCCGGATAGAGTTAACCTCTCATAGTCAAGGAGTTAGACTGGAGGGGCTAAACTCTGTTCTCTCACCCTACCTGTGCCCAAATCCTGTATCGAAATCAAAACAAATATATTTATAGATATTATCACTGTAACCATTATAACCAAGGTTATAATCTTTTAGTAGTAGCAGCAATAATTGCTGCTGTTCTTTTATATGTAGATGTGACGAGAGTATGGCATAGATTTTGTTTCATTTTTCTGTTCCTATTGTAATAATTTTACTTAAGATAATACCATGACAATATCATACAGACCCATGCATTTTGTCACCATTCAAAGACTGAAGACATTTTTATTAAAACAGCAAATGTACAGAAACTAAGTCAACAAAATAGATGTTGTGTATTGAGAGCAGAAATTTGTCTTTTTTGTACCTGGTTCTTAATAATGTGCATAAAACGTGACATCAACTCTGGACACTCAAGCAGAAAATGGAAATGGTTAAAGATGATCTTTGGATTCCTGGAAAGAGAAAGCAGTGACGGAAATATACAAATGTGACACAGACAGAACAAAGACAATGGTGGAAATAAATTAGGACCAAAATAAGCAGTGTCATCAATATTTCATCTCTGATGTGATGGGAGGCTGATGTATAGCCAAGGGACATATTGACTTACCTGGTTACAAAACATTTGAGCACCTCGTCGTGCTTGCAGACAAACTCTATAAAGCGTGGGGAGGTCATTCTAAATAAGCAAAGAGTGGAAGATGATGTGACAAAGAAATTAGAGGGACATCATAATGTTGGATCAAGAATGAAAATACAATTCTGAACAGGAGAGCACACACAGAACATTTTAGAGTAAATGAGTGCATCATCCTAATAACAGTTTGCTAATTGCTTTATCACATTTTTCTATCATTAAAGTATGGTAACAATGATCATATTGAATATTAGACTTTCTACTGTTCAATCAGTGATGGGCCTTCAGGGCATGCAAGGCCTTCTCTGCTGTTCACAGAAATATCTGATTCACACAATGATGTTAATTATATTTTGTCCTTGATTAAATATTACATAAATTCAAATGGTCTGTCCATTTCAATTGACAGATTTTCCATTGGTTTCTGCTTCCAGATGTGTATTTCATATTAAAGCACTTGATCTATTACATTTCAGGCATCATTTGTTGCCACGGTCAAAGAAGTAGGCCTGGAGGTCAATCAAACTGTCGCTTCAACCAATCAGATTTTGAATTGGCAACACCAAGGCCTTTTAGCAGGGGTGTTGTAATGTCAGTTTATTTGTACACTTTTACTGAAAAGTCAGAGAGTGAACTAACTAGAGCTAGTTTGGTTTGAAGTGGGTTTGAACCATCAACCCACCTGTTACAACACAAATTCCCTTCTAATTTAACTCTTCTTGAAGGACAGAAAGGAGTATGGATTTCCTGTACAAATAATCCAGAGTTTTAGTAAGTAACATGCTTCTCTTTTCCCAAATAATACTGCAGTTCTATGAGGTTATTATTGATGCTGTATTATGCGTGTTGCAGCTGCAGTAGAAGGATACTTGTGAACCTCAGGTTTGTTTCTTTAGTAATGGCATTTAGTCTGACTGCATGGGTACTCTATGTGTGATCTAACAGTTCTTATTAGGCATTTCTGCCTAAGTTGTTTTTATTGCCATAAAACAGATTGATTCATACCGAACACTACTGAAGGCCAAGGTGTGAAATGCTCAGCCCATCACTATGATCAATATTCCCTATCGTGGCTATTTATATTATAATGACATCACTGAATGTATAACCTTGTGTTTACACATTCCTACAACAAATGTTCCTATTTCAAACAGTACCAATTCAAACAATGTTCTTGGATGTAATGGTATATTGTTGTGGGTTGCTACTAACACAAGGTGGCACTATTCTGCTGAAAAAGACTGGATATGTGATTCAAACAATGGGAATTTGTAAAATGAGGGAGGAAGGAAGGAAGGAAGGAAGGAAGGAAGGAAGGAACAAAGAGAATGATAGAACTGGGGGTTCTCCTTTATGTTCTACTACTCTGTATGCTGTTCTGTTAATCGAAGCTAAGCAGCACTTACCCGAGTGGCATCTGACATGAGCAGCACATATAGAAGGCCTGAATAACAGCACTGAGTCGGTTAGCAGTCATGGAAATCACATCCTCCCCATCAACATAGGCCTCTGCTTCCATCACAATGTGGTGATCCAGCAAAGAGAGCTTCGGTGTGGTGCTATAGTGGTCCGACTCTCGCTGCTTGAGCAAAAGGGATGCTATCTCACTGCTGGAGGAGGAGGGGGAAGATGGGTTTTTCCTGGTTCTTTCCAGCTCTGTAGAGATGAGCATCAGCCACTCATCCAGCGAGTGCCAAAGCAGCTCCAAGGGCTGCAGAGACAGAAAGTAAGAGAGAGGAATGTAAGATCAAAAATATCCATCAGACTACGCCAAAGAAGGTATCAGGAACATATTGTTTGTATTATAGACAGAAAAAGCTTTGCTCTTCTTGGTCAGGGACCCAAAGTGACACACTGAGGTCCCAGGTTTGAAACCCAGTGTGTCAAACTGGCTCCCTGGCCAAGACCCTTGACCACAGATTGATCCAATGCACCACTCAATGTGGCAGCACACTGCTCCCTGAGGGATGGGTTAAGCACAGAGTGGGACTATAAAAACATGTATATCTACAAAACCTATTCTAGGCAATATAGAAAAAGCTTTTTGTGTGTCACAAAAAGGGAAAGGGTTCTCATTTACTGGGAAGCATTTCTTAAAGGAGCAGTAAGCACAATTTCACCACTAGGTGGATTTTTGAGCATGTGAGACAAACCACAATGCTCTCTACCTCCACTCCAGCTGCAACCTGGCCACCCTCTCCCCTCCACTTCTCACCCGTCGCCTCATATGTGCATATTTGCAAGGGATAAAGTAAGATTACTGCCCCGTCAGCGGTAATCTCAGTGCTTTACCCTGGAGAAGTGGTCACCTTTTATTTTAATGACTTCTTAAGAAAAGACTCTTGAGGCAGAAAGTATACTTTAACATATTAAATCTAAACAAACTAGGAAATGGTACAGCTCAGTACTGGACTCTCATATTGATCACAGAGCAGGAAAAGGTAAAATGAGGAAGCGAAAGGCCCGAGCTCTCGGTTACATCCACTTAAATATGGATCATCAAGGACAAGCCCATGCAAGAGTGGCCCATCTCTCTCAAGTTGTCTGTGGGAGACGTGGCACAGTCAGACTGTGAAATAATATGGGCTCCAAGGTTTATCCTCATGTACATGCTGCCCCAAGATAACCGTGCATTTGTTTATGCATGCCACATCTGTGAAGTCCTCAGTGTCAGTGAGCTATCTGTTTGCTTTCTGCAGCTCCAGCATCTGTGAGCTCATGAGCTCTAACAATAAAAACGCAGCATCAGCTGAGGAACATGTCTGTAAGTACCATATTTTATGGACTATAAGTTGCTCTGGCATATAAGTCGCATCAGTCAAAAAATGCGTCAAAGAGGAAAAAGTTGCAACGGACTGCAAGTCATACCAGAGTAAATGCATTTATTTAGACATTTATTTCACACAACCCAAGACTAAAAACTGACATTTAATCTGGTAAGCCAATTTATTGAATCACACAGCTGCATCAACAATTGGCTGAATTACATGGAACATACATGGGAGGATGAATGGGGTAAATTAGCAACTCCAACCAACAAGGTTTTATCCAATGGCCCGTTACACTGAAAATTGTTAAAATTACACCTAAATTAGACCATGAGCGTAACGGTGCTACAACACAGATGTTTAAGAGCAACATAAATCTCACGTGCATCAGTGAAATTGCAACCCGCCCGGACAACAGACCTGTAAGCTAGCGCTAGCTGTTATTAGCTTCACAGACAGCCCAATAACAGGGTTCTGTCACGGTCTGGAGCCATTGAACTGCACCACACAACGCTCCTCTGCATGAATGCATACTGAAACAGCAAAACAACATACGAACGTGTTCAGTCTTTGTTTAGTCTTTACAGACCTCTCAACTTTTATCAAAAGTTAGGAGTGAGATTATGCTAATTTGGGGGCGGGGCTTGTTTGGGGGCGGGGCTACCAGACACTGGAAGAGCCGGTGGAGTCAAATCCATCTCATTTTTATCCCACCAGACATTGAAGTAGACATGTCTTACTTTTGTTAAAAAGAGAAAGAGACGTATTAATACTTTATTGTTCAGTTAATGGATTAAGACATAAAAAATACACAATTGTTCAAATAATACTGAATAAAATTAAGTAGTTTTAAGTTATTGACCGAATTATAACACTGTTACACATTCATCTATGGGTTGTTTATCATTGTAAATATATAACCTGATTGGTGAATCAGGCTGAGCTTCATCAAGCCTTTATGGTCAACATTTTCCCACTGAAGCTCACAGAGGTTCCTGCTGCGTCTTTACGCACAATCCAGCTGCTGGTGTATCCCTCCTTTCACCTCAATGCACTTTTAGACTGTTACAGTTTATAACATTCTCATCACCTTTCACAGCGACAGGTTTCTCAGTCAGTCGCCGCGCTGATCAGACGAATCTCTATTGCTTCTCGTCAGTGCGCTCTGGGCAGTGAGGTAGGCGGATTTTACCCCCGTGCGCTGCGTGCGAGGGATAAACAGTGGGGAAAATGCATAACTAAAGACTGTAAAGGGCTTCTATAAAGGGAACAGGGGTACTGACAAGTCTGAGATGAAGCCCCTGATGTTACAAGTTCTTTAAAATGACCCTTAAAAGTGCGCACCTGAATTAAAGCGCGAGGCAGCAGCCCACCGAAGCGCCACTGAATCTATGTTGTTAAAAAAAAATAGCATGAAACACAGCTAGTAACTCTCCTATTGACTTTAACTGGCACACGTTGCTACTGATGTAAGGACATTAAACGGAGTGATTCATGTTTTGAATGGTGAACGGTGATAAAAGCACCTGCTCCGAGGGAAAGGAGGGGGGAGAGGAGCAAGCGCGGAGGCACAGAAATACGGTGCATGTAGTTAAAAAATGCAGAATTAATAAAAACGAAACTTATAAACAGACCAAGTGGCGTTTTAAACTGCATCTGGTTAGCAGAACTGTTTTACTATCCAGCGTGCAGCCATGACTGGTTCTGAATGAAGGATTCATCTGGCAGCAGCTCTCCCCCCGCCCCCTCCCCTCCTGTGTACGCGGTACAGGACCTTACCGGCTTACTTTCACCACTGTTAAGACTAAAATTATTCATAACTCTGATCACTCCTCCTGCTGCTCTGTTAAAAAGAACTGCAGGAGGAATTACTGATGGCCACAAGCTGTGAAAGAAGCCGAAACAGCTCAGCAGAAGGCGGAGTTTTGTCGTCCACAGCCCAGATGGGCTTTGTGATTTTTATGCGTGAGAAATTCCATGTTTGCGTGTGAAATGCCATGTGTTGCATGTGAGCGTGTGAGGTCAGTGAAATGCGTGTGTCACACGGTCAATGCGTGAGAGTTGAGAGCCCTGGTCTTTATAATGCTATTAGCATTATATGTGATGCTATTAGATGTGCTCTCTGGCATTTTATTTTGCTCCTATGCTACACGGCTCTGATGGTGCCATTTTATGGGCAAGGAGGGGCTAAGCCATGAGGGACAGCTGCTCACATGTACGTCCATGATATGCAAGGCCGGTCCGGCTTGTAAACAAGAGACTGAAGAACAACACAGAGAGATGGTATGACGTCATACCATATTTTATCTACAAAAGATACCTTTAGTTCTTCACATCAGTGTCTTTTAGTTATATCTAAAATAATTACATTTTGCTTATTACTCCTTTCAAGGGTTCTCTCCTGAGCTTCCAGAAGCATTTGGACACCTAGGTCATTTAAATCTGTTGAATTATCCATCTGTGATAGAAACTATTTATGAGATGAAATCCATGACTTGATGCCTTGATAAGGGTGCCATGAACTCTTTCAACAAAACGCTTCGAGTTACACCTGAAATATAGTTGATACTTCTATCATTTTCCACAGGCCCAGAAAACAGGTGAACAAACCTTTTAAAGGTAAAATCTAGTTGAATCAATAGTGGCAGATTACAGGCACCTATCTAAGAAAACACTTCCTGTTTTCTGTTGCTGCGGTGTGGATTGTGGTTTGGTGTTCCAGACTCTCTCGTTTTAATCCTTGATCTCTTTGCTGTGACATCTGTTTCTAACACATAATCTATGACGGGTATTTTGTTCCAAAAGTATTTGTGCCTTGTATGTGTGAATTTGAAGTTGTAGAGAGATCTACAACTTCAACAACAAGAGGCATCAAGTCATGATATCCATGACTTGATGCCTTGATAAGGGTGCCATGAACTCTTTCAATAAAATGCTTCGAGTTACACCTGAAATATAGTCGATACTTCTATCATTTTCCACAGGCCCAGAAAACAGGTGAACAAACCTTTCTCTGTTGCTGCACGTCATGTTTGGGAACTTCTCGTGTTTCAATGTTGAAAAGATTCCTGGATCAATGTGTGCTTCTGTGCTTTTTTTGTCTCTCTTATTGTGTCTCTGCTCTGTCTTCTCTGACCCCCCAGTTGGTCGAGGCAGATGATGTTCACATTGAACTTGGTCAGTGGCGTCTGGCCCATAGGGGGCGCTTGGGCGCTGCCCTCCCTAAATGTGGAGGGGAAAAGTCAAAATATACATAGATTTTAAAAGTATTATTAATGTCAGTTTTTACTTAATAGTACGTGGCTACATGTGATAATAATTATTAAAACAGTTCTACTAAATGACTATATCAATTGACTCTCATTTAACAGTGCATTTCCACCAACAGAACGTATCATTTCTCTTCTTCTACACTTGTGGGGCTGTGACTCAAGGAGCCCTACAAGTGTAGCGAAATAACCAATCGTATACTGTTGCTAGGGAAAATTTATAAATATTTGGCCAATCAGCATCGCCAAAATGAATGGGTTTGGGGCTCCTGGAGTCGTAGCCCTAGCTGCACAGTGATAGGTGCACTTCACGGGTGACGTCACAAGCTACATCCGCGCAACATCCGGGTCACGGTGGTCGGCAAAACAGTACTGTTTTCGCTTACCAGCGTGACAAAACGGGTGCATTAAAGCGTACTTTTAGTTTATTTTTGGAATCTAAACAATGCCTACGACTTGTTGTGCTCCCGGTTGCACACAGAGGCATTCCAAATCGTCGGATGTACGTTTCTTTCGTTTACCAAAGGACGAAGAAAGAAATGGATAATTTCAATGAAAAGGATGCAGGATACCAATCGACTGTGGGAGCCATCATACCATGACAGAATTTGCAGTCTACACTTCATCTCCGGTAAATACAACTTAATTTTGCACTAGTCATTGTTATACTTAAATCATTATATAAATAAAAAATTAGGATACATATTTAAGTCAAGACGTTTCGTGTCGTAATAATATACGTACATGTACAATGTATGCAAACCCTCTGGCATGAGTCTGTGAAAAGGATTAATAAGACAAAACCACAAAAATAATCCTTTGTGAACAATGTTTTTTATTAATTAAATACTTATTGTGAAATCGTAGTAATTTTCCGACTTTTAATTTAAATGCATGTACTGGGTTAGGCAGGGAAATCTATTGGCCAGCCCCACCAAGATTTTTTTTCACCAGCCGCCACTGAACCTGGTTCTGCAGTAGGTTTTTCCTTCCCGTTAAAGGAGGGTTTTCCTCTCCACTGTCGCTTTATGCTTGCTGCAAAGCCATGGACAATGCAGACGACCCTGTCCCTGTGGCTCTACGCTCTTTCAGGAGGAGTGAATGCTGCTTGTCAAGACCTGATGCAATCTACTGGGTTTCCTTAGAGAGGAAACATTTTGACCAATCTGTATAATCTGATGGAATTTCGTACGTCCATCAGTCCGTTTTCTTCCGCTTATCCAGGATAGGGTCGCGGGGGTAGCAGCTTCAGTAGGGAGGCCCAGACGTCCCTCTCCCCAGCTACTTAGGCCAGCTCCTCCGGGGGAATCCCAAGGCGTTCCCAGGCCAGCCGAGAGACATAGTCAGCAGCATGTCCTGGGTCTTCCCCTGGGCCTCCTCCCGGTGGGAAGTGCCCGGAACACCTCACCAGGGAGGCATCCAGGAGGCATCCTAACCAGATGCCCGAGCCACCTCAACTGGCTCCTCTCGACGTGGAGGAGCAGCGGCTCTACTCTGAGTCCTCCCCGGATGACTGAGCTCCTCAGCCTATCTCTAAGGGAGATAGGGTGAGGAGCCACACTTCGGAGAAAAAACTCATTTCAGCCGCTTGTATCCGGGATCTTGTTCTTTCGGTCACGACCCAAAGCTCGTGACCACAGATGAGGGTAGGAACGTAGATCGACCGGTAAATCGAGAGCTTGGCCTTTTGGCTCAGCTCTCTCTTCACCACAACGGATCGGTACAGCGCCCACTTCACAGCAGACGCCGCACCAACCCGCCTGTCGATCTCCCGCTCCATCTTCCCCTCATTCGTGAACAAGACCCCAAGATACTTGAACTCCTCCACTAGGGGCAGCACATCCTCCCCAACCCAGAGGAGGCACTCTACCCTTTTCCGGTTCAAGACCATGATCACAACAGCACTGAGATCACACTACTAAAGGTTTTAAAAGATGTTTTAACAGCAATACAGCAAAAACGTTTCATGATTTTATTGATTCTCAGTGCTGATTTCAATACAATTGATCCTAATATCCAAATTGACTAATTGGAAAAGTAATAAGGATGGTCTGGTACTGGCTCAGATTTCATTTGACAAATCAAAACCTATTTGTTTACCTTGATTTATAATTACTAAATGATCTCAAAGAGGGTGCAATAAAGTCCCACTATCAAGCCACTTGTATTCTAAACCTGTATGATCTCATTTGCTCAAATGATGACTACGACAACATTTCCTGCGATATCTATGATGGCGTACAATTTTATATTTCTGGGTCATGACAAGACTGCCTCACTACGGTCACTGGGTCCAAAATATCCATCAGTAGATGGGTCGGAATTTCTTCAAACACAATCTCCAAAGACAACAATTTAAGTTTATTTTCACAAATATAGAGAGCCACAATAAAGCTTATCCTATCAAAACAGGACACAAAAACCGGTAAATGCTTTTATGTTCAGTGGGTTAAATTATTAATAGTATATCTACAGGCCAGTATACAAATAATCTGACACTAGCAGCATCCTAAATGCTGCTGCCAGTGTCTTGAACAAAATTGGAAGAATGCATCACATTACACCAGTCCTTAAATCAACACACTAGATCCCCATTTCTCACAGGTTAGAATCAAGAATCTTGCTGAGGGTCTATAAAGCACTGAACAGTCTTGGATCTAAACAGATTTGCAGGTCATATATGAATCGTGGAAACCCTGCAGATCATTACAGACCTTTGTGTTCCATTGAATAGAACTAAATAAAGAGAGGGAACATTTAAGTTCTGTGCTCCTTAGCTCTGAAACCTGTTCCTTTCGGTTCCTTTAAATCAGGGCTGAAAGCATTACGGTCTACTGCAGCCTACCTATTAGAGCCCAAAAACTGAGCTATCAATCTTACAATATCTTTCATTTTTATGTTTCTATGTCATGCCTTGTTTGTTCTTGATTTTTGTTCTTCGTGTACAGCACTTTACACTGCGTATAAAAGGCACTACACAAATAGACGTGCCTCACCTTGCCTTGCTTAAAAAGAGCAATGAGCTAATAGACATGTAAGACTGAATGAACAATTTGCTCTGAGAATCCAGTAAAATATTTCACATACATGAAGAGAGATTGATTCTAGGGCTGAATAATGCAAATTATTTAGACGTGCCTTATTGATTAAAGTATGAATAGTAAACCAATAGTTTGCTTACTAATAATACCATACATGGTTTAATAAAAAGGTAAAACAAGTATTAAGGTTGTGACAGTTAAGATGTTTTCCGGGTTTTCTTAGAAACCCGGAAATCTAAGCCTTGTGAAATAACTATCCAGAAAAGTTTAAGCTGTTTTTGTTCCAGAGGGTGGGCAGACATAATTTAAAACCATGTGGACTAAGCATGTGAATGGCCCTTAAACCAATAAATATGTGAAGGCAAAAGACCAAATACTGTTGACAATATAGTGTTTATGCAAACAATAGATAACTACTAACAGTGGCTACACAGAGAAGAAGCAGAAAACAACAGGACCTTGGTTTAACCTTTTTGCTCTGACAATGACTTATTCGCTCTGTGATGTAGCAGGACAAAGTCTGCGCCTTTGATATTGAGGACCTGGGTTGAAATCCCAGTGACGTCAAGAAGGGCATCCAGCATAAGAACTCTGCCAAGCCTCTAAGCCAGTTGTAATGTCTTGCCGTGGTGACCCATGAATAAGGGAGCAGCCAAAAGGACTCACGCACAGTATTGAGAATAGATGAAAAAAAATGGCAAGATTACTTTATATGATATAGACTTTTGAAAATCTACCATACTATCAAGGTTTGTATTTGAGGAACAATTAGTAGAAATTAAGGAACTGTTTGTTTATGTAATTGTGCTTTGAAGTACGGCGAAGTGAACAGTCAAATGACTGTATGTGTAGAAATAAGTGTGTTAATGTGGAGTAGGTGTGCGTGAGCAAGATTGTCACATGGAGGTGTGGAATTTTAAGCGTGGGGAGAACGATAGAAGGCCTACAACACACAGCATAGAGATGCTCATCAGAACCCATTGTAGGCCCTGGCACATGCCAGGGAGCCATGGGCCACCAGACAGGAGCCCACCGCTCCTGGATGTGGGCTAAGCTCCCACACAAACAACACCTTGTTTGTGAGCGTTCCATGAACCCTGCCAACGAACCAAGCATAGCTTTTTATGTTATGATTAATTTTTTATGTCATTTAGTGTCAATGTCAAACACCTCCCACTAACCTTAAAGACCTGGCTCCGAGATGTCTTGTTACCATTGTAGCCCATATCATTGCCATTGCTGGGTGAAGAAGGCCCAAGTCGGAACACGTGGCAGAAAATACGAACAATTCTTAGAAGACTTTTCATCTGAGCCTCATAACTACTGGACAGACTGTAAGGAGAAAAAAAATAATCATAGACAATTAATCTGTGCGATCAAGAAAAAAAGAACATGCATGCGCATATATATATACATGTATGGTCTCCTAAGAAACAGAGGGTTCGATGTTTAGGATATTTTACATTGTATGTTACAACCACAAGGTCAAGGATTGGGGATAGAGAAGAATATAATAGATAAGAGATAATAGAAGAAGAGAGACACACACACAGGAGAAGACAGAGAGAGAAAAGAGAGAGAGATAGAGAGAATAGAGAGAGAAGAAGAGAGAACACACACACAAGAAGAGAGACAGAGACACACAGAGAGAGATAGATATACACACACACACACACACATCATACAGACAACAACAGACATACAGACATACAACATATAGTACAGACAGACATACAGACATACATACATACATAAGATATATATATATATATGATATATATATATATATATATATATCATATATTATATATAATTATATATATTATATATATATATATATATATATATATATATATATATATACCAGACAGACAGACAGACAGACAGACAGACAGACAGACAGACAGATAGATAGATAGATAGATAGATAGATAGATAGATAGATAGATAGATAGATAGATAGATAGATAGATAGATTGATAGACAGATAGATAGATTACATTGTACGTTGCAACCACAAGGTTCAAGGTATTGTGTCAGGGTTTTATGTAAAATAATGTGGCACAAAATATAATTGCAAAGATGCATGGTTTTCAATATAGTTAGAAATTAGTTACACGTAAAAATGTGAAAAGTACATCAATTTTCAAGTATTGCCACCCCCTCAAGTCTCAGCAATTTTAAAAAAGCATTCCTTTGCATTGTGCTACCACCACCATGTTTTACAGTGGGGATGTTTGTTCAGGGTGATTTGCAGTGTTAAGATTTCTGCTACACAAAGCCTTACTATTGTAGACAAAAAAGTACAATTTTAGTCTCTGGATAGCTTACTACCAACACAAACCTTTTTATGAAATTCTTACTGCTAACCTCCCACAAAAGCCACATTTTTGGAAGCACTACTAATAGCTGTCAACGGATTCTCCCCCTTGAGCTGTGGATATCTGCAGCTCCTCCAGAATTACCATGGGTCTCTCTGCTGTTTCTCCAATTAATGTTCTTTTCTCTTGACCTGTATGTTTACGTGGAGGACAATGTCTTGGTAGGTTTGCAGCAGGAGATACTACAATTTTCAGACTTATTTTTTTAAAACAAGCGTCATTTTCTTTCTAGTTCACAATTATGTCACACTTTGTGCTGGTCTGTCACTTAAAATCCCAATTAAATACCTTGAAATCTGTTATTGTAGCATGAGCCAATATGAAAATGTCCAAGGGATGTGAATACGTTACAAGCCACTGTGCATGCAACATATCAGAAACAAAACAAAAAAATTTAATCAGCCAATGCAAATATGTAACTTTACCTGAGAAGCTTGTGTCCATTTGTGGTAGCAACTTCTGCAAGACTGGTCAAAACCCTCTGGTAATGACTGTCACTCAGCTGAGAGACATGTTCCAAAACCTGCCTGAGCTACATAAGCAATACATAAAGTATTACTATCACTTTTTACCCATCTTTCAAAAAGGCAAGCTTTCTAGTATCAATTTAAATCTGGCTTCAGGAATGATTCTCTGCTACTGTTTTCTACAAAAAGAAAATTATTATGGTGCATTCATACCGACCATGACTTTGGCGACTGGAGCAACAGATATACATGTTATCCCTATGTGCAGGTACAACACAGGAGCGATGGGTCGCAAAGTGATGCAACAGACACATTTCTAGCAATGCAACAGGTGCAATTTTGGTGATTAAAGCAAAGCTAGAGTGACACAACACCTGTGATTGATGCAAAGGGACAGTTGCTGGAGTTGACACATCTGACCTTTTGGGTCTTGTCGCTTCACAACAACCACTCAGGAACTGGATGTGGCTGTGACATGGAGTGGAGGACTGCATGTTGAAAGCCGTTTTTCAACATGGAAGACAAGCTGATAGTGGCCCGAGTTGTATGACTCAACCAATTATTACTCCTGAAGAAGAGTAAGTGAGCGGAGAGTGGCAGTAAAATTTTAATGTGAAAGCATCACTAGATAGTGCCAATGTACTAGTATATTTCTGCCTTGTCACCCCGCGTGCAAATTGCTGACAATATGTCAGGCAAACGATAACATGCAAATGTGGCAACGTAGTCGGCGAAAAAACGTAAGGTGTGAACGCACCTTTAGGCTTTAATAAAAGCTTTCAGTTGGAGCATATGAAAGGCATTATTTGTCATCTTGCAGATATTCCACGTATCACAACATATATACAGCTAAAAGCTCTTTGGTTATAAAATAATAATGTTCTTTATGTATCAAATACATTGATATTTCCATATCATTATATAATAATAATAATAATAATAATAATAATAATAATAATAATAATAATAATAATAATAATAATAATAACAACAACAACAACAACATCAACAATAATAATCATTCAATTCGATTTATATAGCACCAATTCACAACACAAGAAATTTTATCAATCCAATTAAATTTGTCATCTGGATTTAACCCATCCCTTTGGGAGCAGAGGGCTGCCACTGTGTGCCGCCCAGGGAGCATTCTGGGGATGAGTGCCTTGCTCAGGGACCCAGAGTGGCAGTATGTGGGAATCCAAACAGGAACCTTGCAGCCTCATAAGGATGCAAGTGACCTGCTCTTGAATCATTAGGGCTCCGCTCTCCCATTATACTGAAAATTCAAACTAAGTTTTAGGGGTTGTTCTATTTGTGATGAAACTACATTAAATGACTCTTTAAAAAAAAACTGGTACAGAACACATTAAATAAAATCTAGCATATTAGAAGCATTACCAAAAAATTGAGCGATCATTCAAAACTATGTACATGACATTCCTGCGGAGATGCTCTTCAGTGAGACAAAAAGTCATTACCATATTCTCTTTAACATCCTCATTCTGTGTCATCTGGATCAGCATCTGGAATAATCTAGCATGGTGCTGGATAAGAATCTCACAGGTCTCCCCATATCCACCCTAAAAGTAACAAAGTTGGTTCATCAACAGCAGCAAGAGAAATGAAAAGGAAAAGATGTTCTCTTACAGTAAGTGGAGCTGAACAAGCCACCTGCACACAGAGGTCCAAAGGAGTGATTCCATTTTTGTCAGCAAGGTATTTGGCACCACGAGACAGGAGAATCTGTGCTGTGTCTCTCTGGCCATGGCTAAAGAATGACACAAGAACAACCTTTATCCGTACAAGAAAATTGGATCATCTGATAATTACTAAGATCAATATTTCGGTTTGTTAAAAGACACTGGGGAGTAGGAGCAGAAAAGTGTGGCAAGAAATTGGAAGAGGCTTGCAGCAAAGTACCTGCTGCACCAGCTGTGGCTAAGATTTCACACTAAACCAGGTCAGTCTTAAGGATGAGCACATCAAGTTTTCCAGTTACCTGCAAGCAAAGTAAAGAGGTGTGGCTCCAGATACATTTGGCCGGTTGATGTCAGCTCCACTGTCCAGTAGACACAACACCGTCTGTGCAGACACAGCTCATTTTCACAACCTGCGAAACATTTCTCATAACAAAACCTAACACCAGGTCAATACCAGCGAGAAACATACTGAAAAGTCCATCGTGCACAGTTTCTGCTAGGGTTAATGCTACAGTCACAATAATATTTCACATAATCAGATAATTAGCCAGTGTCAGCTCACCAAAAATGTCATTATAGTAACACATAATGACAATAAAACATCTTGACTGATTCTGGATTCTTAACACGGAGCTTTGAGCACCTCTATATAGCAAATTTTTAGACCAGGGGTTTCCAACTCCAGTCCTCCAGAGCTGCTATTCTGCAATTTTTAGATGTCTCCCTCGTCCAAGGCACCTCAATAAAACTAGCTCAATTCCCTCATATTCAGCTCTGCCTAGTAATGAGCCATTCATTTGACTTGGTACTCTGAAGCATCCATATGTACAATAAGCACTCTGAAGCATCCATGTGTACAATAACACGGACCCAGAAAGTAAAGATGTTAGCAATGACCTTAAACAGATAACTCCTACTTCTAATCAAACTGCTAAGAGTCAGTAATTTCCAAAACTACATGGAACCCATCATTAAATGGTGAAAAATTGTGTATTACAAAATTTAACACTGATTTATGATCTTTGATTTTGGTAAAGCTTAGATGAGCCAATTACTGTTGATTTACATTTTATTTGAAAGAAAAATATTTAGAGTTCTAAATATTTAGAGTTCTAAGTATTTGTCTAACCTTCCTGCTGTGAGCGACAATTCGTGTGATTAATATTAGAAGCAATGGTGACCATACCTTACTGTAGATCATTTGATTTAAAAGCAAAAGGTTTTTATAGGAAGTGTCACACCAAAAGTTCTACGCCAAAGAGTGTACTCAGTCTGACCTGATTTTCTAACCTGCCTATCAATGATTTGAGCTGGTCATGATGTAAATCATTCCATTCTAGTCACTGTAGGATTTCTATTGATTTCTCTTTTAAAATTGAATGTATTCCCCTTTCATCAAAATATGAAACCTAAGCCTTATATTACTAATTTTGAAAAATGTATCTTTAAGCAGCTTACCGTTTTGTGTCCGTTCTGACATGCTACATGTAATGCAGTTTGTCCCATGGCGTCCTCCACATCCACATTAGATACATGCTGGACCAGATCATGCAGAAGTTCTGTTCGTCCATTTACTGCCAACCAGTGTATCTGCAGCAGACGATCACATGGACAGCTTGAATCGAACAGGCAGAAGTTAAAAGCAGCAATTTGTGCGTACACAGAGAACATTATGCTAACATAGTGAAACATCATTAACCACAAATAGGGGAATAGGGACAACTCACAGCAGTCAGGCCCTCATTGTTGCAGATATTGACATCAGCGTTATATTCCAATAATTTGCCCATGCACTTCTTCTGTCTGAGGAAATATAGGAGGAAATTGTCAGTTAAACTCAGATCCGAGAGTCTAATCCCAATCAATTCTTCTCAACAACATAAAACAACTCTATGAAGCAGAGCTGTCAGACAAAAATACAGAATAGTACTAGTACTACTCTAACATGAACTGCTTTAACAATTTTCATTCTAAATGTAAATTTAACTGTAACTGTAGTGTTAAGGATCCTTACAAATCAGCATTGATTTTATTTTGTCATACACTTTTGAAAGAATATTTATCTCAGAAAATAATTAGACAATACAAGTTTGAGATCATTTTAAACATTAGCACCTATAATGAGTGCTAGACTTCCTGGTAATGTAAAGGTGAATAAAAAGAAAAACAAAAAACTACATATAATAAAAAAGGCACCCAGGAGTGCAAATGTCCTGTATTTGAAAACTCTATGATGATCCAAATTATCCAGATGAGGGGTTCCATCATCTGGGGGGAGCTCAGATGATGGGTAATGCTTCTTACTGAAAGGAGTCAACTCAAGTGGTTCAAGCACATCAATAGATAAATTCTCGCCACTTCAGTTAGGAGGTTTTCGAGGCATGTCCCACTGTAAGAAGGTCCAAAACAGACCAAGATTATGCTGCAGGGACTGTATACATCTCCTGGAGCTGTTCCCTGTCGCAAACTGTTGTCTGGTATGTTGGCAACTGTATGGATGGATGGTTGGATGGTTGGATGTGGATGATGTGTGAATTATTGTCAATCATGTTTATCTGTACCCATTCCTAGCAGCTAGGTGGAGAGGGGTACAGCCTGAGATGTCCTGATAGTTTGGATTGGCTCCTCTCTTCAGCAGTAAAACCAGACACTCCACGGAACCACAGCTGCATAGGAAGTAAACAAAATGCTTGTTATAAAAAGATGACAAAAACAACTGTATTAAAAAAAAGAGTCATAATTCTTAACAGTCAATATTTGACATGATCGTGTCAGAAAGCGAGGCTACCACACACCAAAATCATCAGAGCACTGCTGGTAGCCAACTCAAGACATGGTTTCTTTAAACTTCAGCTGCAACTAAAACTGAATAAAAGAAGATAACATGTGGAGAAAGGTGCTCTTTAGCAGGAGCTGAGATCTCCCAAAATGTTTTTAAGACCTCAAAACACAGATCTTAGCATTAAGTTTGTGATTAAATAGAACGTATTTAGTTAGAAAATATATGCTACGCCCACCTGGTTAAGGTTTGGGTCAGGTCTGAAACCACAAACCTCAATGCTATCAGCCCGGCTCAGAAAAGATTAATTCCAACATCTTTTGTTAAAACACTGCTTGGTGCATCAGATAGACACACCCAGAAACAATGCACGTTGAGTAGTGACACTAGGTTCCAAATGCTGTCTGGCAAAAGTAAGTAAACCCCTGAAGCCTTTCAGATTGCTGCCATGTTAGAACCACAAACTTCAATGTTTATGTGGGATTTCTTTTTAGACAAACCAACACAAAACAGTGAGTTTTAGAGAAGTGGCAGGAAAATGAAAATTAATTTTGAGTTACAGTGGGTTGCAAATGTAGACAAAAAGAAAGACATTGTTAAAGTTATAGTTGGTAATCCTGTTTAGAAACACTTTTCGTTATATTGGCTGAAATGGTCCTTCCATCCTGAGAGTAGTACATAATGTATTAAGAAAAGGGAATGAAACAAATCAGACCTCTGAGACCTGCAGGCTTGTGAAAACTCTGACCAATTGGTCTTGACCACACACCCCTCTGTCCCTCTAGTTCCGGGAGTATCACCTTATCTGTGGCTGTCTCACATGCCAATCATTCTGACACGCTCACATAACCCCCACTGTATGTGAATGTTCCTTGCTAGTTTCTTCTTGTTAACTGCGCATGCGCACTTCTAGTGTTATATATATATATATATATATATATATATATATATATATATATATATATATATATAAAAACTTCAATTGAATTGAACTTGAGACCGGGGCAGAGGTTCACCTTCCAGCAGGACAATGATTCTAAAACATAAAGCCAGGACTACAATGGAATGGTTTAAAAACAAAACATATTCATATGTTACAATGGCTCAGTCAAAGTCATGAACTAAACCCGATCAAAAATCTGTGGCAAGATCTGAGACCTGCTGCTCACAAACGCTCTCCATCTAATCTGACTGAGCTTGAGCTATTCTGCAAAAAAGAACGGGCAACAATTTCAGTCACTAGATGAGCAAAGCTGGTTGAGACATACCCTAAAAGACTTGCAGCTGGAATTGCAACAAAAGGTGGTTCCACAAAGTATTTATTCAGGTGGACTGAATGCCCTTTTGAGTTTTTTATTTGTAAACAAAATCATTTAAAGGCATACTATGCAACATTTTTCAGTTAATTTGTTCCATACCGTTTTGGATGATTAAATGAGTCATTTCAGGTCGAACAAAGGTTTTCTCGCGGTTTTTGCCGCCCTGGTGTTCTGTGGGGGAAATACCGTACTTGCAATTGCAAGAGCCCTCGGCCTGCACCCACAGGCTCAGAAGTCTCGTGCAAGACAAGAGAGTCGGTCTTGCTTTACGACGAGAACTCCATGTGTTTTTGCCCTGCCATTTACTATATGCACGCGCGAAAGCAACAACAAAGAACCGCGTGTTAACGTCAAATAAACATGCAAGCATATAGAGTTATTATTATTTATGTTTTTTTTTTTTGAATGTCTCAAACGTGAGTTTGGCAAGGCGGCCGCCTCGCTAAGATAGCGCTGCGGGAAACCTTAATGTTCATACTTTCACTGTGTTAGTCATTGTTTGTATTGCCGTTTTTTCGACTTTTCGTTGCGTTCGCCTGTCTGCTAAGCTCAAAACAACCGTGCCTGGCTTGACGGAGAAACCAGAACAGCTGAGCAACTTTATGACAGTGCACTTTTACTTTCGCCCTCTGGGGGGAGCCTCGCTGGAAAATCAACCCCGGTTGCATAGTATACCTTTAAAATTGTCCTTTTACTTCACAACTGTATACCACATTGCGTTTCACTTATGATTCCAATAAAATATATTTATGTTTACCTTTGGCTGCAGCTGTGCCTGTTTTGGGTCCGTTTCCACCAGCTATGCCCATCTAGAGTGTTCAAGCTCAATCACATTGTTTTGTTTTATTTTTTATTTTATCTATATAGTTTCTATCCTTTTTTGTTTTCTGTTTCGTAACTATTTGTTACATTAACGGATGAATTTCTCCATTGTGAGATTAGTAAAGTCTTATTTTATCAAACAGACCTTCAACACCAATTTCAAACCTTGCAACATATTTTCCCTTAGGTTTAAGACTTTTCTAGATTTTGACTGGGTCATTCTAACATTGATAGGTTTCCATTACCCTATTGAGTGTCTTTCCCACAGCCAAAACTAAACAGATTAAAAATTGATTAAAAAAAAGGAGCAAATCATAAAAATCAACACGACTCAACTTGAAACAAAAAATGAAACAATTAAATGGGGAATATTAAATATAAGGTCTCTCACTCCCAAGACTCTGTTAGTTAATGAATTGATTTCTGATAATCAGATTGATTTAGTTCATCTCACAGAAATCTGGCTACAAAAGGACTACATTAGTATAAATGAGTCAACTTCCTCTAATTATTTAAATGTCCACATTCCCATGACTACCGGATGAGGAGGAGCAGCAGCAACCATCTTTCAGTTTGATTTATTAATTAGTCACGGGCCAATTAATAACTACAACTGCTGTTCTGTTTGTCGTTTTGTATCATCCACCAGGCCCTTACTCTCAATTTTTAGATTAGTTCTCAGACTTCTTTTCTGATTTAGTGTTTATTTAACAATTCATGTAGACACTGAATGTGACAGCCTTAATGTAGCCTTTAATACTAATCTAAATTCAATTGGTTTTGCTCAAAATGTGCATAAACCGAAGCATTCCTGTCTTCATACTTTGGACCTTGACATATGGCATTGATTGCCAATAATTAACAGTGTTTATACAGGTTTCCAGGGTTTCCTTTTTTCACCTCCGGAATATTGCCAAAATAAAAATTTTCCAGCATCACTCCTGGACAGTGTTGTATAGTAATGAAGTAAAAATACTTCACTACTGTACTTAAGTATATTTTGGAGTACTTTATACTTTTCTCGAGTATAATTTTTTTGATAACTTTTACTTCACTAGATTTCTGAACTTAATTGCATACTTTTAGTCCAATACATTTTCAATGTTTGGTTTAGTTACTAAAGAGAGAGAGAGACTCACGCACGCAAGTGTTTTGACCCCACCTACTGATTGACTGCGACAAAGTCGGAACTTGCCTGGGCTTGTTCATCACCACCAACAGGATAAGAAGCTGGTTCAGTGGTAAAGCAGGTTAAATTAACCTTGTGGTATAGGTAAAGCATCTAATAGCAGAGAGTCCTAATTTTCTTAACTAAATGATACCTGCAACCACAGGTGTATCTATCAGCAAATTTACCACTTCCTGTAGGTTAACTATCACTTTATCACTTAACCATGTTCTTAGTATACACCCCCTTTGCCTGCACTTGGTTGTGTACAATTTTAAAGTGCATAGCACTGACCTTACTTGAAGAAGGAAAACTGAAAGCATACAAAAAGGCTGTATTTTCTGTCTAAACTTGGTCTAAATTTCTCCTGCACTTGGCTGTTTATATTATTTTAAGAGAGTTTGACTTTCAAAGTTTACCAAAATCTAAAAAATGTCATTCAAACTGCATTTGCTTTGTTTTACTTTTTACTTACACTTTTTATTACATTACTTGAGTACATCTATTTTTACAGTAATTTTCATACTTAAGTACAATACATTTCAGATACTTTAAGACTTTTAGTCAAGTAACATTTCAGTCAGTGACTTGGACTTTTACCAAAGTCATATTTTGGAGAGGTACCTATACTTTTACTTGACTCCGAGATTTCAGTACTTTATACAACACTGCTCCTGGATGCATTTGTTACTTCAAGCCTGGATGATTATAATTCTTTAGTATCTGGAAGTGCACAAAATGCAGTTCAAAGCCATCAGCTGATCCAAAATGTTGCAGCAAGAATGCTGATGAAAATCAACAAGAGAGATTATATTTCTCATATTTTTGCTTCCCTTCATTGGCTTCCTGTTAAATCGAGAATTAAATGTAAAATTCTCCTTCTCATTTATGTCTGGGTTTGTTTACCGAAGAACTCAGGAAGCGCACACGGGACTACAGTTTAAGAGTCTTTATTAAAGGAAGTATGCTGGATGGCGGATGATGAAGACCGGAGGTTCAGGGCTGCAGAAGGTCAGGGATGTAGGTGATGGCAGGAGCTGACAGCCCGGAGTAAGAGTCCATAAAAGCTAGGTGGTTAGTCAGTTTAGTTCACTGGAGACACCAGGACACAGAACAGAGCTTCTCCAGGGACAACAGCAGGGTACAAAGTCTTTCAAGGCAACAGGCAGGACTAACCTTAAACAGGAGAACAGAAACAGATCTTCCAAGACAAAAAACGAGGACTGGCATGGAGTGGTGGATAGCAGAAGGCGGCCCAGTGCTGAACTGAAGGCAGAGGGAGGTTTAAATAGAGCACTTAACAGGTGGAACAAGAGTCTGGCAAATTAACTAGTAAATGTTAACAGGTGTGACTGACTGCTGAGGAGGTGAAGTGAAGATGACAGAAAACAACTGATGACAATGGAAACTAACAATAAATAAAGTCAAACCTAATCCAAATGAGATGAAAAAATGAAAACAGAAAAACGAAGACAAACCAAAAGTCAACCATGACAATATAATAATCTTAATAATCAATCTCTATCATATATCAGATATCTGATATGTTCCTAACAGAGCACTAAAACATTCCTTTTTGACAAACTTTATCATTAGAGTGGTTTAGATTATCCTCACCTATCTCTGTAGTTATGTTGCTATATGCTTTGACTGCTGGAGGACATTAAGATCTGTTTTTTTCACTCTGCTTAGTTCTCCTACTGTTGCCAAAATGTTGCATTGTTTGTTGTCATTCCAACTTTTTACTTTTTGTTCTCACTGTCTTTTTTTCTCTTCATGGTACCTACTATGTCTGAACTGTGCCAGACACAACCGGACCGCGCTAAATCTAGACCAGTTCGATGAGTGGGCTTGGCCCGTTTTTTCCCTGGCTCAGTTCTCAGATAACAAAGAGCGCATGAGCAGACCGCGTCATCTCCTTGGAGTCAGCTGACTAATTTGTCGTGTCAGACATTCATAAAAATACTAGCTTCCCTACCGTGCCACATGGTTTCCAGTGATGATTCTGCTTAGTAGTGTGATGAACCTCAACGTCTGTCGTTTCCTGCGCCTGTAAGCCCTGATTAGACGTTTGTTTCTCTTATCCACGTCCCAAAAGCAGACTCCGTCAAATAAATTCACCAAAGGTTGCCTTCTTCGGCTGATTCTACGCAAAAAGCAATTATAACCAAGTATAACTTCCTGAATGTTACGGGCGCCGCAATTTTGATTTGCTTGAGTCCTCCTTCAATCCTAGAGAGCAGTAGTACCGTAGATCGTCACTAGGAGGCGAAGAACCGTGCTAGGGTGATGTGTAAACGGTCATCAGAACCAACCTCGGCATGGTTAACTGGTCCAAGATCGGTCCGATCTCGGCATGGATCGGTTTAACAAGGGTAGTGTAAATGGGGCTTTTGTGTCTCTGCTCTGTCTTCTCTAACCCCCAGTCGGTCGAGGCAGATGACCGTTCACACTGAAATAAATAAAATGTATTGACATGAAAATATATTTATTTTAAAAAGTCTTGTTCTACGCTTCATTTTAAGATTAAGTTATCATCTTCTATGCATTGTGCTTCATATGTGCACCTAGCTTGTGCCCTCTACTTCATTCATTCTCGCAAATATGTTCAATTGGCTGAAACCATGGAATTGGAGGCAATAGACGAGAGAATTGCAACGGATTTGGGAGAAGACAAATGTCTCTCCATCTCGCTCCTCGTTTCACGTCATGTACGTCAATAGAGGGAGAACTGAATTCAGGCTGAAAGTTTTATCTACAAGATTAAATTGAGTGACACAGGCTCTCTTTCGATCACGCAGGACCTAGAAACAGCGCTGCTCATGGTGCTGTGACTCTGAAGCTCTACCAGCACTGACGCGCATGACTCGCCCATACCCCGCTGCAGCCTCCGCTGCTGCTTGGGGGGGATATTAATGGTAGATGCAATTTTTTGACTATGCTCACGCACAGAGCTACAATACGTTTCATTGTGATTCAAACAGGTGCAGTTAATTTTAAAGATGCGGTTTTTGTGCATATTCAGACAGGGACAAACTGGCGGTGGAGCTGAGGGGAGCTGAAGTGTGTTGCCATGGGCGTGTCTACCTGCTGAATGTAACCGCTGTAAAAGTTTTTATTTCTCTGATTAATAACATCTTTATGGAGTGCTCTGTTGTTGTTGCTCTGGTCTTCTCTACTACAGTTCTCTCTCTCTCTGTCTCGCATTTCGTCATCGGACACAAATCAAATTAAAGTTCTTTGTGTTTGTGTTTTGAGACGTAAATTGTGAGTCAGACTCAGATTAAAAAGCTGGTGCACAAAATAAACAAAGTGAGAACACACACAGGTAGAACATCAGAGTTTAGTCAGTGAATGCACCAGGGTGGCCTCTTCAGAGACGTTTCAGGTTGTGGAGGTGTGGCCGATCTGAGCGTCTTTCTTTCTCTCTCTCGCTCCAGGCTGAGCCACTGATGCACCTGAAAATCCTCAGGATTCTGTTGTGGATGTTGCAACTTTATTGCAGCTTAATTCAAATTATGTTCTAATTTTATTCCTACAACTTTTGTTATGATGGTTGTATTGATGTAACTGCAACCGATTTTTTTTCCTTTTTTTTAAGGGGATGCGCCAAAACGGTTGGGAC
The DNA here is from genome assembly GCF_011125445.2 of Fundulus heteroclitus. Classification (NCBI taxonomy): domain Eukaryota; kingdom Metazoa; phylum Chordata; class Actinopteri; order Cyprinodontiformes; family Fundulidae; genus Fundulus; species Fundulus heteroclitus. The sequence goes on along the minus strand of NW_023397044.1, from coordinate 2,129,915 downwards.
AGTGAAGGGGGTGCGCGGCTAAAAAAAAAATTGGGAACCCCTGCAATAAGGCATTCCTCAAATAATGTCAAATTACTAAATTTAGATGCATGCGTCATGGCCATCTTGTGGTCAAACAAGCAGAGTGGTAACGCTTGAATAGTTTTCTTGTATGAGTCAAATAGTGAACAGGACTATCCTGAATACTGCCTCAATAGACAATAATAGGGCAACAACAAAACAATACCGTGTTTGTATTTGCTGGAGTGACTAGCGATATGGTGATCGTGATCGTATGAAGATGGTAAATGGTAAATGGACTGAACTTATACAGCGCTTTTCCAGTCATGCTGACCACACTATAGCCACATTCACCCAGTCGCTCTCTCTAACGCGCGCACATTCATACACCGAGACGCAGCTCAGTAGGCAACTTGGGGTTAAGTGCCTTGCCCAGGGGTACATCGACATGTGGCAAGGGGAAGCTGGAATCAAACTCACAACCTTCTGATTGCCAGACGACTCCTCAACCCATCAAGCCACAGTCGCCCCTGAGAAAGATTTTTTGTGTTCCCATTGATTTTCCAAAACCCCGAAGGATTGCAGAGAAATGTCAGTGTTGGATACGAGCTTGTAACCGAGAGGACTTTACAGTGGAATCTGACCAAAGACATTACATTACATCTACATTTCCTCGGTCGTAAGGAGCCAACATTTGAATGTCCACACCAGAAACCAGCGACTGCACCATCTGTGCAGACAGGCTACGTTTATTTGGCTTTTTCGCAGCAGCTTTAAAGGGGAAGTCTGGTCAACAAGGAAAAAATCAGTGGCTCTTTAGCTATAACTACAACAAATACGTTTGTGATTATTTAAATGAATTTAGCGTTAATCAATAAGAAAATAAAAGAATAAATTGTCGTCTGGATCACTGTGTATGGGGGTAGCCATTACTGCCCAAATATGGGCAATGATCGCCGCCTGACATCACATCCTGTGACGTCTTTGTGCAGTGAGGCACTGCGCTTTACCAGCTCAATAGGAGCTGTTGTACACAGCTGTGATTAACAACAATATTTTAGATTTCCAGAGGACTTCACCATTGAAATTGACGAGAGCTATTGTTGAAGCAACAATGCTCATGTGCATGGCCGTTGGATGTTCCAATACATCAGGTAAAAGTGGAAAAAACAGTTTTTTTTTTTTACTTTTCCCATTGATGATCCACCGGGTTCTTTTATTGGAATACCTACCTGAAGAGAGAGGATTTGCCATCTATCTTCTGGCAAGAGAGAAACAACGTCATATGCAGACAGCATTTCGAAGAAGAATGTTTTGAACATGACATGAGAGCGAAGATTTTCGGTAGGTTTTCTTTTTTATAATGTAGAATTTGCCGTAATTTGTTTACCGACCAGCGCGGCGGAGGGATACGACACACTTTTTCTAAAGTTACTTGTAAATTTCATGAGTTGTGGGTTGCAGTTTTATGGGCTTGTTTCTGAAAGTGAAGTCGCTTGTTTGGGCTCTAAACTAAGTGACGCTGAAATATCCCTCTGCCTCATAACGGACTGCAGCTCATCCTGACAGGAGCAGAGTAAAGGCAGAAGGAGCCGCTCTACCTGCATTTTCTGCAGTTTACGACTGCAATAACTGATGATAACTGCTGAAAGTAGATTAGGCGGTGCAGATCACCATTTTGATCAGAGATTGGTTCTAAAGATGAGTTTTATACTCATCTTATAACATTGCAGAACCCAACCCATAAACCGTACTTTAATGCTAATTTGTTGTCTTTTTTATGTCCCTAAAATGTAAAATTAGTATTATTTTAAATTTAAAAGATACCATGTCTATCTTTATTTAAGGGGTTAAAAATTTTTTTTTTGGCATGAAAACGGATATATATTTACAAGGACAGATAGGGCATTGAGACTTGCTCTACAGCCGATACCGCACAGTGACGTCACAAACTGGGAGGTGGCAGCACTGTTCTTCACCAAGATGGCCGCCCCCATAAAAGGACCTTCTAATGAAAATTACTCTTAATTAAAAAAGCTTAACATTTATTAAACAGTATATCATAATTTTACATTTAAAGTACTTTCAGCAGTTTGAATTATGATTTTGACCGGACTTCTCCTTTAAAACATCATACAATCCATGAGGGGTGTTTATGTGAGCTTCGGTGTCGCATAGTCCGTTTAATATAAGCAACTTTGGGCTTGTTTTTCTCTAAAGTGACTTGTAACTTTTGTTACTTGGCAGTTATGGTTTGTTTACAAATGTGAAGTTGCTTTTTTTTCCAACAAAATGCCCTTTTCTGATTTATATGATTTATGGGCTCAACCCCCCTCTCCCCGCGACAACTTCTTTACAAGCAGTAAAAGCCCAGTGTGAATAAATACCAGCCAAATACATGCATTTATGATGATTATAGGCTGCATGTGGTGGCTTTCTTGCTGTTCTTCTGCTTCTTTTCATGGATCAAGTCTATGTTTCTCTCACAGTGATCTTGTTGTGCGCGTGTGCATGTGTAGGTGAGACGGGATCTGAGTGTCTGATTGCAGCAGGATGATTGACTGTTTTTAAGTCTTTTTTCGGCAATAAGCCTTATGATATAATTTAAAGCATAGGCTTATAATAATAGATATATTTTTCTAAGTATTAGCTGTAGTTTTATGTGGATTCTGAGGGTTTTTTCCTTGGATTTGATCCGTTGTGAGAGAGCAGAGGACAGCCTGTCCTACCTTTCTATTAATACTGCTTTCATTCTGGTCTTTTGAGCCCTCTACATTTCAACCAACGTTTCAGCTGTTCTATGCTGGGTTGCTCGATTGAAACAGGTTGAAATGAAGCTCCTGGGATGTCGTCATCTTCCAAAATGATTAGCATTGAGGTTGTTTGTCATTGTAATTTGCACTCTTCCTGTCCAACAAGCCGGTAAACCAGGCTGTCTCAGGGAAAATGTGACATCATCCAAGAAATGCCCCATTGTCTCCATGTATTACGTAGGAGGGAGCAGAGAGTAACATAGGCAAGGATGTCTTTACAAGAAGACAGTTAATAACTAGGTCAAAGGATTTCATGACCACAAGCATCAGGACAGCAGGTTGCCAGCCAAAACTGCAGAAAGTTGGATTTATTTATTTCCCGTGTGGACTATTGTAGTTTTCAGCTAATCCACACAAGATGCCTCTATACACCCCAGAGGAGTTAGAAAGATTTCTCAGGAAAAACTCTGCTATAGAAAGACATCAACATGAAGTGGATATGAAGAAGAATCACCCGATTCCAGCTAATTAGCAAAAGATGCCGCCCTTCATCACAGAGGACTTTGACACGCTTCTACAGAAAATGGATGTTATGGAGCTGAAAATCCGGAGACTCAAAGTGAATTTTGATGTAAACACCACGTATGGTAATGAAACAACCCTGCCTGTGATTCTGAACTGTGACCACCAGCCCAGCAACTCAGCGAACAAACAGTTCCCTGAGAAAAATGAGAATAAACCCAAGGCGGAAACAGATTTGCTTCACTCGAACATGACTGCCAGGAAGTTCATGACAACAATCAAAGGTATGTGCACAATCTTCACTCTAAACTACCAGAGAATAACAAGACACAGGGCCAAGAACCCTAATGTTGTGCAATGGATCTGTAAGTCGGATTACGCACTTCTGTAACAAGAAGAGCACAGAGGTGTCGATCTATAACTCTTTCAACGGTGGCCGGGTGCCTAATGTTACAGAAATCCTTCAAAGTATCACGAAAGACGCCCGACCCTGGAAAAACTCATAGTACAAGCTGAAGCCTTGGGTGACGCTGTCTGGATAAGAAAATCAGAAGTTTTGAAGGAGGATTACATTTGTCTGCTAAATTTAGTTGATTGCCTTAATGTCAAGGTGTTTCTCAGCGGCCCTCATTTACCCATTAATTGTGGACACTAAATTCTTTCAAGAGTTCTGATGCTAAACAAATGGAATGGCTGAAAAAACATGGAGACAAACAGCTGTAACCTTCATAGACAACTTTAACATATTTTGGGAGAGGAGACATCTGTTCAACAGATATGGTTTCTCTCTAAAAAAGTTGGGTGAAAAAACACTCGATTTCAAACCTTTTCTTTTCTGTGAGCCATGCACCATCAGCTTTGTCCCAACACACAGCTCAGCCAGTGCCAAAACAAATGATGAGCCCAGTAAAGCCCGAACAAGTCAAGATAAAGATGGCCAGAAAGATGAAACAGAAAGAGGCTACGTCAGAATTACAAGAGGATTCAACACATATCTCAACAGCACAAAAAGAGGACTCCACATCAACTCCCACAGACACCGATCTAGACTGCACCCACCCCACCTTTTTCGCCACCAAGCCCAGATGTCCCCTTCCTGGATTTCACAGACAACATGAAATTGTTTTTTAGGATTTGCCTCCAGTTGACATCCTCTCTGCAAACCCATTCTGATAAACCTAGCTCTGTGACTAAACCAGCATCTTGCAAAGGCGGCTGAGCCCCCGATCCTCCTCCTCTACATATTAAGGAACATGCCTGTGCTCAGGTCTTTCAGATGACTTCTCTGTGATACACACCAGGCCATTACCAGGCCCAGCAACCTTATTCAATGTGATAGTTTCCAGCGTTAGCTTGGGCCTTTTGTCTGAGATAGCTATGAAATATCTGTGATAATATGACCACTAAGGATTTCCGACTCCAGCCTACTCTGAATACCTAGAACCAGAACCAAACGCGGAGAAGCAGCGTTTAGTTCCTATGCTCAAGTTACCTGGAACAAACTTCCAGAAAACTGTAAAAGTGATGAATATCTGAGTTCTTTTAAATTAAGATTAAAAATACATTTGTTTTAGATTGCCTTTAACTGTTCTAGTTAAACTGTTTACTGAAACATAATTAGTTCAACTTTGTAGTCCAACTGTTTTTTATATCTGCTTTTACTTTCCATTTTCCAATGTTTTATTTTGTTTCAATTTTTCTAGATTTTATTCCAACTTGCTTTTATTCTGTTTTTATTTTCCTATGTTCTAATCATGTAAAGCACTGTGCATTGTCTTTGTAATGAAATGTGCTATACAAATAAATTTGCCTTGCCTTAGAGCAGGGGTGTCAAACATACGGCCCGCGGTCTGGCCCAGTAGCTAAATGCATTATCATTATTCAAACAAAAAAAATAGTATCCCCCCCCCCCCCAGTGTCCTTACTGGCAATGTGTAATAAGAATTGTTGTCCTAATACCAAAAAGAGCTCATCAGATTTGACTTTCACAAGTGGAGCAGTACAGCTTTTGCCATAGTGTTCCGCTTGATTTATGAATGTGAATAGTTTTATTATGATTCATGCGGGGAATATCTCAAATGATATGGACACTACAATGGGAAAGTAGGAGAGGAAAGGAAGAACAAGAAGAAAAAAGAAAAGGTGAAAGAAAGAGGAGATAAAAGGAAGAGAATGATAAAATAATTATTGAAAAAACATGTACTTTGTTTAATTGAAAATCTGCAGTTCCTATATTATCCACGAGGGGCGCTGCGTTTTAATCAGCAGATGGTAGCACTGAGCTTCAGATGTGGAAAATTGATTTTAAATAATTTCTTAATTTTTATCTGTTTGATGTATTTTGTCATGCTGGACAGTGTTTTTAAGTTCCAAAAAATTTGAATAAATGTTTTTCAACATTGTACAATCACTGTGATCAGTTCTTATGCATAATGCACAAGTAAATGTTTAACTGAGTAAAAGTATTGTTGAAATTGCACATACTTTTCTTAAAAACGCTGAGGTTATTCATAATATATTGTGTAAAAGTGAAATTCATTTAATATAAAAACCAACAACAGGTCCACTTTTATTAGTTCTATTTGATCTTGCAATGAGTTTACTCGTGTGGCCCTCTTGAGATCAGATTAAGCTGTATGTGGCACCTAAACCAAAATGAGTTTGACACCCCTGCCTTAGAGAAACAAGAGCACCAGTCAAGCTAAGCTCCTCCTGCAACAAAAAGACAAATACAAAGTAATTCATTACTTTCTAAGTGGCCTGACAGAGATATAACTTAAACAGATACAAATTTCTTTGGTGCTTCCTTTAACGTTAGAAAAGATTAGCAGCAAGGTAACTAAGCAGTATCTTACTTGGCAGCGATGTGTAGTAAACTTCTCTTTACCCGTCCAAAGGCGTAGTTCACATCAAACTTGGAGTTGAGGAGCAACTCTGACACAGATCTTTCAGATAAAGGAGCAAAAATAATGAGAGAAAAGATACATTCTTTGTGGAAACAGGAAGCTTAAAAATACACTACTTTACTACATTTATACTCTGCATTGGTAAATCACATCTAGACACATCTGTTCTAAGGAAATTTTACTCCATCATAAAGACAGGACGCTCACCTGTGCTGGTCAGCCATTACCATTGGCATAAGTGTGTAGACTGCAGTCTCATTGTCTGTGGAGATGATTAAGGGAAACAAGTAAAACACTAAGTACTAAATAGACAAATAAATGTCACTGAAGTGAGCTAGTGCACGACATGGGTCCAGAGCTGCCCTATTTAGTATCTCTGTTAAGAATAAAGTACTGCATATGCCAAAAACTAAAGCAAAATAGCAATAACATTTCACAACAAGTCCACTTTCTTTGCTCATAAATACATTTTGTTGTGTACTTGGGAGTCTCTAAGAGTATAGTAAAGTTAAATGTCGCCTTTCAGTTTTGTCTATTAAGTTTTTTTTAACAATTACATCACAGTATTTGCTACGGACAAGGTCATAGACTTCCAGCAAACCATTTTTGTGAATCCGCCATTGTTATTTCTCGACGCAATTTTGTAGTACAAGCTCAAAGATGCTGAAGCTGCAGGTGGATAAGTGAAAATGTTTGGTTCTTTATACCATCATCCTAAGATTGGCTGAATGGTGAGTGGAACGTTCTGCTACCTGAGGGGAGCGTATAAGACCTACTTGACATATGAAAAATAAATTGCTTTCATAAATGTCAAGATTTTGTCGTGGATGAACCCGGATACAGCACGCACACACAGAGCTGAGTTTAAGAGAGTTTATTGAAAGAAGTGGATGATGATGGCAAGTGGAACCAGAGTTTGTTATCAGGCGGAGGTGAAGGATGCAGGAGCTGACTGGCAGGTGAGAGAGTACACAGCTTCTCATAGACGGATAGCAGAGACCACAGCTTCACAGAGACGGGCAGCAGAGTACAAAGCTTCACAGAGATGACTAGCTGAGTCCACAGCTCTTCGGAGACGGGTAACAGAGTCCACAGCTTCACAGAGACGGGTTGCAGACTTAACAGCTTCTCAGAGACGGCGAGCAGAGTTAACAGCTTCTCAGAGACTACTAGCAGAGTCCACAGCTTCTCAGAGACGGCTAACAGAGTCCACAGCTTCTCAGAGACGGCTAACAGAGTCCACAGCTTCTCAGAGACGGCTAGCAGAGATAACAGCCTCTCAGAGACAGCTAGCAGGACTAACCTTGAGGAGAAGCAGAGGTGGCAGGGTACCAGTTATGCAGGAGACAAAAACAGACTGGCATAGGGTGGGTGTTGAACAATGACGGACCAGCGAAGAAATGAGCACAGAGGGAGGTTTAAATAGGGGAACTAACATGTGGAAAGAGACTGACTGATTGATTAGAAAATGGCTAACAGGTGTGACTGATTGCAGAGGGAGCGAAGGGAAGGCCGAGTGGGAGTGGTAGGAGGAAACAGAACTAGCCATAACAAAGCCAGAACCTAACTAAACCCAGAACTGAAGGGAAGAACTGGGAAGAACTGAAAAATAGTAAATAAAACCCGAATCAAAACTGAACCCTGACAATAAATAACTTGTTTTTAAATTACTTGACAACATGAACAAGTCAGGGTCCCATGGTGGCGCAGTTGGTAGTTGCAGCAAGAAGTTCCTGGGTTCGAATCCCTGCCTGGGACATAGTTTGCATGTTCTTCCTGTTCATTTGTGGGTTCTCTCCAGGTACTCTGGCTTCCTCCCACAGTTCAAAAACTGAGGGATGACTGTTAGGTTAATTTGTCTCTCTAAATTGGTGTATGTGTGTCTCTGTGTTGCCCTGTGGTGGACCTATCGCTCGCACAATAACCACTGGAGTTAGGCACCAGCCCCTCTGCGACCCTGCATAAGTGAGTAGAGATAACAGGTGAGATACAAAGGGGGTTAATACAAAGGGGGCACAGCTCGCCCTAAGCAACTTATTTGGAGGTGGGAAGATAAATATACTGTTCAAGCCCGGTAGCCGAAGCTAAAGCTAACTAGCCGAGATTAAAGCCATGGCTGCAGGGTCCGAAATTAACACTCGCCAGTCGCCAAATGCGAGTAAATTTCCCGTTTGGCGGGTGAATTTCAGAGGGTTAGCTGCCACATGGCAAGTAAATGTTTGTACCAAATAAAATAAAAATAACATAAAAATAACGAAACCCATATGATCCGTTCACAGCTCTGTCCATCCAGAGCTCAGTCTAGACCCGCCTTCTGCGGTGCTGGTTCAGCTTCTTTCACATTCAGAACCAGGGATGGCTGCACGCTGGATCAGAAAAAAGATCTGCTAACCAGATACAGTCTAAAACGGCAATTAGTCTGTTTCGTTCTTATTTATTCTGATTTTTTTTAACTACCTGCGCTGCGGTTCTGTGCTTCACTGCTCTTACTGCACGAGGGTATAATCCAGCAGCTAGATCAGCGTAAAGACACAGCGTGAAGCCTGAGTGCTTTAAGTGTTGCAGCTGAGGGAAAAAATTTTTAACCGTACAGGCTTGATGAAACTCTGCCTCATTCACAAATAAGACCAACATGGATAGAATAATGATAATCTGTGGTGTTTTTTAATCGCCTGGATGTGAATCTGATAATTCATATTGTGTATTTTATAATCATCTACAATATTTTCTTTTTTTTAAGTCAGGAAACAAAGATTTCTCTTCTAGGGTCCAGTCAGCCACGCCCCCAACCACGCCCCTCAAAATTAACATAATCTCACTCTTAATTTTTATAAAAATTGATGTCTGGTCAGGATATTTTGGCCGGTAAAAAATATGCCTGGCCGGTTGATTTTTACATCTACCGGCCATCTTGGCCGGTGAATAACAAAGTTAATTTCGGACACTGCATGGCTGATCTAGATGTAATCCTCCAGGAACTCGGCAGGAAAACAACGAAAAGCTAGAGACTATTAAAGACGATATTTCCAAAATAGATACAAGACTGGACGAAGCAGAGAACCGAATAGAACAAGCCAAGGAGCGGATCCAAACTACAGAAGACGTAGTGACGGAGATGCTAAAGCTACATGTGAAGCTAGATGATAAGATAACAGATTTGGAGAGCCGCTCCAGACGAGACAACATAAGGATATACGATGTGTGCGAGGGTGCGGAAAAGGACTCAACAACTATGGCATCTGATATATATTAAAGAGTTATTTTTGTTCTTTGACTATGTATTTTGGGAAAAACTGGTTAGTTTTAAACTAAGAGCAACATACATGCTCGTGCCTGTTATGTTGCTCACATAAAACTAAGAACCACATGTGTTATTGTGCTATAACTTGTTTTAACTTGTGGTGGGAACCTATGACAATGTGTTGTGGGAAAGACTGATTCTGTATTCTTATTTTGTTTGATTTGTTGTATGCAATATTATTTTGCTTCGCACACTGCTGAGGTGCTGGGAACGGTTGATGTTTTGGGAAACATGCTTAGGGAGGCAGGGCAGCTGTTGAGTGAGAGATGGCCACTCTCGCTCCACATCTGACTCTTTGTTTACAAGTATATAAAGAGGAGACTGCCCTCAGCCCGGTGAGTCTGCCGTGAGTTTGTGTGTGGATACCGGCATCGTGAACGCTGATCTTAACCTAGGACTGAGGGCTCCCAATTCGTGTCAATGGTAAGAGCTGATTCTGAGAATCTGTTGAGCGTCACGTTTGTTTGAAAGCTTGTTGCTTTATTGCTTGCTACTTTGCGTGTGTGAAGAGCTAGTTGTTTTGATGTGCTGTATTCTGTGGGGAATAATAATAAATGTGTGCCTTATATTCTAACAGAAACAGTGTTTGAGTCCTTATTTGTGTTTGCCGATCTCTCCCGATCCTGAAATAAACATTTCATAAAACATTTTGGCGTTGTCGGCAGGATTGGAGGAGAGACTACAATACACAAATATGTTTAGAAATATGTTTAAAAGGAGAAATAAGAACTTAGATGAGAAAATTCAGGGGGAAAAGATAATACCCGGATGGGAGCTTCCTCACTGTAACGAGGTAGCGCTGTGTTTGCGCAATGGTTGGGGCCGACCGGAGCCTTGGGGTGGTCAGCTGGAGGCAGCGGGACCCGAAGAATTATTGGCAGTGTTGCAGAAAATTGAGGTGCAAAAAAAGGCTCCGGTGGACGGATTACAGAGGCGCTTGTGGATTTGTGCCATGGCGTGGCGGCAGCAGTATGAAGCTGGCCAACAATTAAAAACTCAGCAGTTAAAAGACAGACAGGCAATGACTGAGCTGCAGTCTGCTGAGTCGCTGTATCGGCAGCATGTGCAAATGCTGACTAATCAGCTGGAAAAGATGACCAGTGTTGCAGAAAAAGCTGTGGCCCAGGTGTCTGTGTTAACAAGGAAAATACAGGGGAAAAAAACCCGCCGTTTTCCTCTGAAAAAAGTCCGTTTTTTGTAGCTGGATTGGGGTCTGGGTGGGATCCCGAAAGCTGGGACGGTAATCAATCAATCACTTTATTTATTTTGGTAAATTGTCCACATTAAACACAAGTAACAGCAAAAGAAAAAAAGAAAAAAAAAACAATAGACAAACCCACAGTTTACCAAAAAAGGAATAGGCCGAAGCAAAGCTTATTCTTGCCTACCTTATTTTTTTACCTTACAACCTACCAGGATTTCTTCAAATTCAAGTACATAGTACATATATAGATCTACATAACAGCGTAAGATTTTATCATTTTACATTTTAAAGCTCTTTTAAAGTTCACCAAGAAAGGACATAACTTAAATTCATCATTCAATTCATTCCACAGTTTCACACCAATAACTGAAACACATCTAGACTTTATCTCACTTTTCTCTTTTGCACATTCAAATATAAACAAACCTCGCAAATTATATTTATTTTCTCTTAACTTAAATAATTTCTGAATACCAGAAGGAAGACTTTTATTCAATGCTTTATACATTATTTCCAGAATTTTTGTATAGACAATATCTTTAAATTTTAATATTTTACTTTGAATAAAGAGTTTATCAGTTGGTTCACGGTATCCCACCTTATTTATAACCCTTATAGCTTTTTTTTGCAACTTAATATATCAATAGTTGTTTTACTTGCATTTCCCCAGATTTCTGAGCAATAAAATAAATAAGACATAACCAAAGAGGAACATATAACATGCAAGCCTTTAACATTTATTAAGTCTTTTATTTTAAACAGTATTCCAATAGTTTTTGCAACTTTATTTCTAATATATCCTATGTGAAGTTTATTATCTATGATAATCCCTAAAAATTTTGTTTCATAAACCCTTTCGATTTCTACTCCATTTATGCATAACTTTACATTATTATAATTCCGATTACCAGAGAAAACCATGAATTTAGTTTTTCCTTCATTTAACAATAACTTATTGTAATCAAACCATGTTTTCAACTCAGCTAACCCTTTTTCTACAGTTTTTATTATTTCATCCATATTTTTTCCAGAAAAAAAGAAATTTGTATCGTCTGCAAACATTACAAACTTTAACAGACTGGATACTGCAAAAATATCGTTTAAATAAAGTATAAATAATTTAGGTCCTAGGACTGAGCCTTGAGGAAGACCACATTTTATCCATGTCTGTCTGTGACTTAGTGTTGTTAATTTGTACATATTGTAATCTATTAGCTAAGTAACTCTTTAACCACTGATATGCAACTCCCCGTAAGCCATACAGTTCACATTTACCCAATAGTCTTGCGTGGTCAATAGTGTCAAAAGCCTTACATAGGTCAATAAACACACCTACGGTATTAAGCTTCTGATCAACTGCTGCTGCAATGTGCTCCACAAACTCCATCACAGCTAAAGTTGTGGAGCAGTTATACCTGAAGCCGTACTGGTGCTCGTTCAATATATTATTTTTATTGAGAAAGGAATCCAGTCTTTTCATAAATAATTTTTCCAGAATTTTTGAAAATTGTGGTAGCAATGATATTGGCCTGTAATTTGTTAATATTTGCTTGTCTCCACTTTTATAAACTGGAAAAACCTTTGCTACGGTAATATGTGGGACGATGAGGAGGACAGTGATTCTGGAGGTCCTCCAGATCCACGTCCTTTCCCTCCATTGGGGGTTAAACCCGTCGTCCGAAGGAGAAGAGAGCAGCAGCATGTACCCGCAGCCTTCCGGCAGCGGCTAGATTCTCAAGGTAATGATCTACTTGATGCTGCGGGACAACCTGTTATGGAATGGGTGGAACAGCCGCAACCGCCGGCGGTGTCACGGACCATAACAGAAGATTACTCGCAGGATGAAGTTGCTCATATCACTAAAAAATTAAGGCAGCATCCGGGCGAACCCACTGATCTATGGGTGGCTCGACTGCTGGATGAAGGTGCAGAACAGATTGAAATAGATCACAGAGATGGCATGGCATTTGGTGGTCTGAGCACTGATGGGAATGTAAATGCTAATTATAGGCAAAAAGTGAGAAATTTGGGGGATCAGGCGAGATCATTGTTTGACGTGTGGTCTGAGGCAGTACGAGCAACATGTCCCAATGTATCTGATTGGCCCGAAATCTCTGGACCATGGTTAACATTAAAGGAGTGTGTGCAGAGGCTGACGAGGCTGTGTGTGCGTGATCTGTTACCAGTGGGGATGGTGGCTGGATATCAGCAAGTGGCTGTTCCGAAGGTGGTGAGAGATCAGTTGATTAAAACTGCCCCACAGCATTATCGGGCAGCTATGCTTACTGTGATGCTGGGAGCTCCAGATGCCCCGATGGAAACCATTAAGGCTCGGATTTTGGAGCTGGGGAATCTGGGGGAATGGGGCAAGCAGGAGGAATGCAGACCACGAGTTCAACCAGCTCCGGTCCGCAGGCCGCAAAGGGAGCGGGGGAGAAATGAACAGGGTCCACCACGTAACATGTTGTGGAGGGCACTGATTAATGCTGGGGTGCCTGCTTCAGAGATACACGCATTGCCTACTGATGAGTTGAGACAGATGTGTCAAAGGAGAGGCTTAAAAGTTAACTGTGCAGGATTTGGTGCTGAGCTGGACCCATTAAATTCTTTGATTCAGCTGTTGCTAGAGGCGATTCATCCCACAACATCGGCTCCACCTGCTGAAGAATCTGAGTCTGTTGTGCGCAGAAAACCTGCTAAGGTGGTTGAGATTGAGGTGTCAGAGTCTGAGGAATCCTCGGGCAAAGAGGTGAAAGTAAGGAGAGTGAGAAAGAGGAAAAGAAAGAACAAAGATAGAAGTAGGAGCAACATGTACCCTGATCTGACGGATCTGATGGAGTTTAACTAGGATGAAGGCCGAGCCCCGCCAATTCGGATCACAAATTGGTCAATTGATGATATAAGAACGACATGTCGAATGGATTTATCACATTCCATATTATCCGCAGGCTGCTGGGCTGATTGTGAGAGTGAATGGACTGTTGAAAGAATTTTTGAAAAAAATGTGTGTCTAATAATCATGACTTAACAGATTGGAAGTCTAAATTGATGCAAGCATTGGTCCAATTGAATAATAGGCCAATTGCTCCAGGGGCAGTCTTACTGTCTCTGCATTTGACAAACTGAGAAACCGCTCAGGATTATATGTGTGCATAAGAGAGTAAAAATAAATAAACAATAAAACTTGTGATTTTATCTGAATGGAAAATGTATTAATGTACATGTAAATGTTTAGTACAGGAGTTAAAAATATTTCAGCATGAAATTCACCTACATTTATTTACACATTTGTTTATACATTGTGTAAACATTAGGCATTTTATGGCACAAGGATGTGGTCATTCCAATTCTGAAAAGTGCCAGAAAAAGAAAATTTTATTTGGGAAGAAGCACAGCAAAGAGCATTAGATTTGGCTAAGAAAGCCACACAACGAGCTGTGTCAAAGGGAAAGATGATGTCCGGGCCTGTGGAGTTGCAGGCCTCAGCTGTTAATGACAATACAAGCTAAAGTGATTGATGGGGATTATCAAGGAGAAAATCCCTGGTAATTGAGAAAGAAGGAAAACTAGCACAACTGCTAGTGGAACCCTGTGAAATGACAGAGGTTCAAGGGGTGGCTGCCCCCACTAACATCACTGTAAGAGGAACAGGGGGGTTTGGCTCAACAGATAAACCAGGAGCCAAAGTTTGGGTGAGACAGGAAAATGGTCCACCTAGACCAGCTGAAATCATTTCACAAGGGAATGATGCAACAGTGTCAGTATTTTACTCAGGGGAGGAAAAAATGGATAAATGTTATGTAAGAGAAAACTAATTTTATTCTTTTGTCTTATAGCAGTACTAATTTTGATTTCAGATCCATGTTTCCGTGGGATCTGCTGATCGGATGACCCGAGGGACAGCGCGATGGCGGACGTCCCAAACAGAGGGAGGCACCACAGGGCTGGTGCAGGATTTGGGGCCATCATCCTCCGTGTCCTGGCTGCCATGGTCCTGCTGGCACACCTCTGTTGGGCAGAAGCACCTGGCCGGATCCTGAAAGAAGTGGTTCAGCCATATCAACTGTGATGGGGAGACAGCACGCGCAACGGAATCAGGATGACTGCACATACTCTCGGTGGCATGTAGGAAGCATACCAGTAGTCTTCAAGGGATGTAACGTTAAAGTGGTTTCAAGGAGAGGTTTGTGCCAATATGAATCATCTACAGAACGAGCGTGTAAGAAGACACACACTCAAATTGCACCTGCTGCACACACTTGTCAACAAATGGCACAATCAAAGATAACAAATAAAGTTCACTGGAAAGTTTTTTTTTTTTTTCTCCTCCTCTGCCAACATGCACTAGGACAAAACGTGCATGGTGGGACACTTTGCTTGGTGGAACAGGTACTGTGTTAAGTGTTTCCAACGCTTTTTGACAATAAAGAAACAACAACTATGTTATTAAACACTGGACAGCATGCATCAAGAGCTGTTCATCAGGTTGGATTATGGATGCCTACTGTTGTAACATCACAGGAGGAAACTGCAAAGATCTTCCTTAAAGAACTGAACTGGCAAATAAAAATGTGGAACACGACAGCAGGAGTGTTAAACATTTCTGTAGCTTTGAACTGGACGGTATGTAACGTACAAATGATGCACGCTCATATGCAACAAGAACGGTTTAAGCGTGTGGTTATTACTGGAAATTTCCACGAATGGAGACAACTATGGAACATTAGTAGTAAAAGGTGGTTACAACTAGAACTGCAGAAGACCTATTGTAATGCTACTATGTGTGAAGGACATTGGACACAAAATGATGTTACCAATAGTACTACTGTCTGTCATTATTATATATTGCCCGGTGTGACTGTACAGGGGTATTGGTTTTTGAAACTGGATGGTGATTGGTTTGGCCCACAGAAAAACTACACCTATGACCTGGATCTATGCGAGACTGCTGATAAAGGGATGGTATGTATGCTACAACAAGGACATCTTAACCCATGTTTAACCCGAGACGAGGTGTTATGTGATTGGACTGATGAACCTGCTAGAGAAATAATAAAGAGTCATCCTCAATTACCTCAGGTGCCTTAAGTTGGGTGTTTTGATGTATACATCTGGAGTTGGAATAACGTGACCTATCAATTAACCAATTTCACTATCTCCCTGGATTGGTTCAAATGCGCATTGAATCAATCAGTCTACGGAACTAAATTGCTTAGTTAAATCACACAGGTCCAACATTTCCACCTTAAAGATGTCTACATTGATGGCCCAAGGACAGGTTCTGCATGCGGCTAAGTTAATAGAGCAATCATCTGCACATCATTGGTGGGACATTTTTAATGGAATGTCTGTTTCTGCTCGAAACTATGTAGTACCTCCTTTGCTTTTGCTTATCATTGTTATTATAGTGTTAACCTCATGTAATGTTTGAAGGTTATAATCAAAAAGTGGTGTGGGACGGAAAGGATAACTTTGCTGATGAAAATAGACCTTGGGGATGGTTTTTCCAAAATTAGGTTTTGTCAAAGACCAAGGGGTGGAATGATATATATTAAAGAGTTATTTTTGTTCTTTGACTATGTATTTTGGGAAAAAACTGGTTAGTTTTAAACTAAGAGCAACATACATGCTCGTGCCTGTTATGTTGCTCACATAAAACTAAGAACCACATGTGTTATTGTGCTATAACTTGTTTTAACTTGTGGTGGGAACCTATGACAATGTGTTGTGGGAAAGACTGATTCTGTATTCTTATTTTGTTTGATTTGTTGTATGCAATATTATTTTGCTTCGCACACTGCTGAGGTGCTGGGAACGGTTGATGTTTTGGGAAACATGCTTAGGGAGGCAGGGCAGCTGTTGAGTGAGAGATGGCCACTCTCGCTCCACATCTGACTCTTTGTTTACAAGTATATAAAGAGGAGACTGCCCTCAGCCCGGTGAGTCTGCCGTGAGTTTGTGTGTGGATACCGGCATCGTGAACGCTGATCTTAACCTAGGACTGAGGGCTCCCAGTTCGTGTCAATGGTAAGAGCTGATTCTGAGAATCTGTTGAGCGTCACGTTTGTTTGAAAGCTTGTTGCTTTATTGCTTGCTACTTTGCGTGTGTGAAGAGCTAGCTGTTTTGATGTGCTGTATTCTGTGGGGAATAATAATAAATGTGTGCCTTATATTCTAACAGAAACAGTGTTTGAGTCCTTATTTGTGTTTGACGTTCTCTCCCAATCCTGAAATAAACATTTCATAAAACAGCATCATTCGTAGAAAAGCTACTACGTGAGGGTCTACAGTTATCCGAGGAGGAGGTGCCGGATCTTCATATCAAGAGGGCGCACCGGTCCCTCGGGCCACAGCCACCAGCGGGGGCACCTTCACGCTCTATCATAGTGAAGTTCAGGAGTTTTAAGTCCAAAGACTCTCTGCTCCGCAAAGCTTGGCAGATAAAGGGGTTTAAATGGATGGACAAACACATAAACCTGGACCACGACTACCCATTGCGCATTATTAATAAACGAAGAGAATATGTTGGGGTCCACAAGGTTTTGAAAGATAATCAAGTTCAGTTCCAGACCCTATTTCCTGCTAGGCTGCGGGTAAAATACACAGACGAGATCAAAGTGTATGACTCTGCAGCAGATGCGGTGGATGACCGGAGGAGGAAAGGATACACTGTTAAAACTACAAAAGCACCGGAGTCCCTCATGGACGGACCGACCCACAAGCAGGAGCATGCGTGATCCTGTGAAAGATGCGAGTTACAAGGAGAAGTTCCGCACATTCAGAAGGCCTTCACCAGGTGCTTCTGTAGAGTGAGGATTTGGGCCTTGGTTTATCTTAATTTTCTTTCTTGCAGTTAACTACCGCTCTAAATATGGACAATGCTAAAAGGAGAGTGGGTGAGTAAGCTGTGAACTTTCTTACAGGGGTTTTGAGGGTTAACTTCAATATACGGTTGTAGCCACTAAGCACCATCGTCACCGAAATAGGAGAAGGGTTTGCGTTTTAGCGCCCATCAGGGTAATTAGGGTCTATAGATCAGACCCCTGCATAGGGAGTCACATTTTGTGTTCTGTCATTATATGTTAGTTAATAGTATGTTTTGTTTGGGTGTTTTACCTATTATTTGTTCATCCTCTGCTGTTGTGTGCGGAGAAGGGGAACTTGCCACATTGTTTATCAAGTTGTTCACTTCTTTATATATTTAAGATGCAAGACAGGCCGATAAGATTTGTTTCACTTAACATAAATGGTGTACTCAATCCAATCAAATGTTGGAAAATGTTGTCTCAGTTAAAAAGTCCAGATAGCATTCATCCAGGAATCACATCTTGATGATATCGAACATGTTATATTAAATAAAATGGGATTTAAAACAGTCTATTTCTCTTCCCAAAGCTCCGGTAGGTGAAAGGGGGTGGCGGTTTTGTTGTCCAGTGCGGTAGATTTTGAATATATATCTGAATACAAGGATAGTGAAGGGAGATATGTTATGATAATCGGAAAAATCCATGGTGTTCTAGTAAGTCTTCGCAATGTTTACGTACCTCCAGGCAGTGACTGGTCAGTTTACAAACATGTCTTTGTCATTATGACTACAAAATGTCAAGGTATTGTAATGTGTGGGGGGGGACTTCAACATTAAGTTACACCCAAAAATCGATTCATCCAATGGGAAATCTGATGCCAAAAATATTAGTAGAAGAATGAATATCTTAATGAAAGAATTGGGAATTGTTGACGTATGGAGGGAAATTAATCCTACAAGTCGAGACTATACATATTACTCCTCTGCTCATAATGTGTACTCTCGCATTGACTATTTCTTTATGTTTAAAAACAATATTTTTAGAGCGATTAACTGCGATGTCGGCGCTAGTACACTCTCAGATCACAACCCCGTTTATCTATTACTCCAGTTGTTTAATAAGACAAGATCTACTCCTTGGAGGTTAAATGCAAATATTTTAAAAGACAGTGTAATTAAGGAAAAACTGAAAATTGAAATTAGATCGTACCTAGAGTTTAATGACAATGAAGAGGTATCACCAACTGTATTGTGGGATGCTTTAAAAGCAGTAATCCGAGGTAAAATAAAAGCCATTTCTGCCACGGTAAAGAAACTTAAAAGTCAGAAACTGATGGATCTAGAAGATAAACTTATGAGGCTACAGAAAGAGCATTCCAAATCATTACAGGATACAATCAAAACAAAAATAGCAGAAGTAAGGAATGACATTAATGAAATAAACACACAAGAAATCCAAAAGAAGCTGCTTTTTACAAAGCAGCAGTACTATGATACAGGGGGGAAAGCATTGAAACCACTCTCTTACAGGTTAAGAAAACAGCAAGCAGAAACGACAATACACAAAATTAGAAATCCATTGACAAATCAAATAGAAACCGACCCGGAGAAAATAAAACAGTGTTTAAGGAGTACTATCAGAAATTATATTCCCAGCCGCAATTAGGTGAGGTTAACCAAATTGATACTTTTGTGTCTTTACTAAATCTACCAAGGGTCACTGACGCTCAAAATGAAAGATTGATATCCAAAATTACTGAAGAGGAGGTTTTATCAGCTATTAAAAGAATAAAAACAGGGGACTTCCGGGTAATGGCGACCAGGTAGGCAGCATAAAACAGAGGCTCTGCATCGATAGCTACAAAAGACCCCCTAATTCAAGGTACTGACTCGTCAAAAGTTACTTTTTCTCAAGAAGAATGAGCGGGGATAAAAGCAAGAAGGGACGAGTCCAGTCTCGGAATCCAGAAGCACGACATGAAAGCAAAGTTTGCGGAACCCATCCGGTCGAAGAAGGAGAGAAGATGGCGGATGAGACCTTGCCTGTTACAATTAGCTCACTGAGGCAGGTGGTGGGTGAAGTAGTGGCGGACGGCATGCGAGACCTCAAATTAGAACTGAGAAAGGAGTTAGCGCAAGTGAAAATGAGCGTGAAAGAAGAAATGAAAGACCTCTTGAACGAAATGACGTCTGAAATAAATCAACAGGTTAGCACCGCTATCAACAAGACAGAGGAGCTAGCTAAGCGCCTTGGAGAGATTGAGAAAGGCATGGCGAAGGAAGAGAGATGGGACTGTGGAGTGAGAGATGCTATTGTCCAGTTGCTGAGTGAACAGAAATTGCTCCGGGAGAAAGTTACGGATTTGGAAGGGCGCTCACGCCGGAATAATCTGCGGATATACGGCATTCCTGAAAATGCGGAGGGTACCTCGATGCTGAGGTACGTGGAAAACATGCTTAAAAACTGAACTCGGGGACGGCTTGGATTTAGGCAGCGAGAAGAGCCTGGGGATAGAGAGAGCCCACAGAGCGTTGAGCGCGCAGCCCCCGGTTGGTTGCCCCACCTAGATCCACGGTGGTTCGCTTCCTGAAATTAATGTTAAAGAACAAGTCCTCCGCGCGGCGTGGAGAAAGCCTATACATATACAGGAAAAAACGCATATTCTTCGACCATGATTATGCCGAAAGTATACAGCTGAAGAGGAGAGAATATGCTCCAGTTAAGAAGGCGCTCAAGGAAAATGCTATTCGGTTCCAAACCCCGCTGACTAAAATGCGTGTGCACTTCGACTCCGGCATGACCATCTACAACAGCGCGGAGGAGGCAGCCCGGACCTGCGGAGACGCGGATTTACAGTGGGACCGGTGTGCGCAAACAGACCTAAAGTTATCACGGCGGAGATGATCAACAACCTTCTACCGGTGGATGTGGTTGGACCGCGACGCGGAGGGAGCGCGCCGGGCCTGCGAGAGAATGCACGGGAAAAGCTGAGGGCTTTCCAGCGACCGGGCGGGAGAGGACGTCGTTGTTGATGAGTAATCTTTTTTCTTCTCCCTACCGAGGAAACCTCGGCCGCCCAACAGCTAGCCCTCGGGCTGGCTGATCAGTACTACTTAAAAGCTCTGGGTGTTCGGTTCTGCACAGGAATATGGTGGGGGACTATGACTCCCTCCCAGGATGATGAAAGGATCGATGCAGGTGACTCTTAGATTAGCTTTTTCAGTTTCCTTTCTTTAAGTAGGCAACTAAGTAGGGGCCCCACGTAGTGGCAGTTTCCCCTACAACAGGAGGGATAAGGGTTCCTCTTATTTGGGAAGACCTGTTCATTGTTATGTTAAGGTTTCTTTCCAAGTATTTTTGGTTGTTGTGTGTTCTGAGGGCTGGGAGTGTTGGTTTACAGGTGGGTAAAAACATGTTGATGTCTGGAGGATATGTCCCATAATGTATTGACTTTGAATGTGAATGGTATAAAGAATCCCATAAACAGAAGTAAGATTATTTCAAAGCTTAAGCGAGAGCAGGTGGGTATTGGCTTTTTACAGGCGACACATTTAATCTAATGATGAACATGAGAAACTTAAGAAATTGGGTTATTAGAAAGACATATTTTGCTTCCCACAGATCGGGGAAAAAAAGAGGGGTGGCTATTCTAATATCCAACAATATCAGATTTGATCTTATTTCAGAACACATAGATAAAGAGGGAAAGATTTGTGTTGGGTGAAGGGGAGGTTGGAACAGGAAGAGGTCACTTTTTGTAATATATATGCACCTCCTGGTAGTGAGGTGGATTTTTTTAAGGAAGTACTTAGTCTTGTGGCCACGGAAGCAAGTGGCACATGTATATGTGCAGGAGATTTTAACTTACTCCTAAATCCAAAGATGGATACAACTAGCAGAGAACGAAGAAGGACTCACTTAGAAAAGCAATTTAAAAAACTTATTCAAGAATTGGGACTTATAGATGTATGGAGATATTTGCAAAAACATGACCGGGAATTTACTTTTTACTCTGCTAGGCATAATGTGCATACAAGAATTGACTATTTTTTTATGTTTAATAGAGACCTTCACAGAGTAAAAGATTGTATAATAGGCCAAAGAGACATCTCCTGATCATTCTGGTCTAAGTATGAAAATTAATTTGATTAGGCATGCTAAAAATACTCTATGGAGGCTAACACAAGCTTACTAAATAACGCTGCATTCAAAACTGAAATGACAGAAGAATTTAAAAGGTATTTAGAATTCAATGACAAACGGTACAGTTAGCCCTGCAATTCTGTGGGATGCGGCTAAGGCATATATGAGGGTAAAATAATTGCAAAATGTTCGAATTTGAAGAAGAGTAGAATGAAGAAGTTAACAGACTTGCAGGAAAACCTGAAAAGATTGGAGCAGCAGCATTCGATTAATAGAGCCCATCCTTACTGGAGGACATGAGGCCTATTAAACAGGAGATCCACAAATTTTAAGTGAAGAAATAGAAAAAAACTTAAATATATGAGACAAAGATATTATGATGCAGGACCTAGAGCTGCTAAGGTGCTGTCGTGGAGGCTTAGGAAGCAACAAGCGGAAAACACGATTTATAAGATTCGAAACCCAAGGACTAACAATATATCGAATAAACTTGATGAAATTCAGAACGTATTTGAAGGGTATTATGCATCCCTATATACACAGCCGGACAAAATGGATAATCAAATAACTCAAAAATTCCTTAACTCATTGGATCTCCCATCTTTAGGAAAAGACCAAAATGACAAGTTGATGGCAGAAATATCAGCTGGGAAGTTGACTGGGGGATATCACATCTTAAGACCGGCAAATCACCAGGCTGTGATGGGTTTCCTCCTGAGTGGTATAAGGCTATGAAGGATTCTGTTGCCCCACTATTGAAGGCCTCCTTTAATTACACTCTGGGAGGGGGCTCTCTCCCACCGTCATGGCAAGAGGCTTTTATTTCAGTCATACCCAAAGGTGGGGAAGGACAGAACGGACCCAAAAGGATATAGACCAATTAGTGTGTTAAATATAGACTATAAACTATATGCTGCAATACTAGCTAAGAGATTAAGTACCCTGATGCCTTTTTGATAGATGAGGATCAGACAGGTTTATTGGTAATAGACAAACGCATGATTGTATAAGGAGGGCCATCATGTTATTGACCACATAATCAAGAAAAATCAAGTGCAGTCCTTTTCAGCTTAGATGCCGAGAAGGCGTATGACACTGTAGGGTGGGAATTTTGTTTGAGGTAATGAAGAGATTTGGATTTGGTGAGGGATGCATTCGCTGCATAAAAACTATATATTCTTCACCAAAAGCAAGAATCAAAATTAACCGGAAGTCTCTCAAATCAAATAACACTACAACGAGGATGTAGACAGGGTTGCCCCTTAAGTCCCATTACTTTTTAATCTTTTTATTGAACCACTAGCTCAGGTTGTTAGGGAGGAGTCTGGTTTGGAGGGGGTGACGATAGGGAGTGTGGAGAGCAAGATATGTCTATATGCGGATGATCTTTTAGTATAATTAAAAGCCCTGAATCTGGTACTCCAGTGCTCATGGATATTCTGGAATCATACGGCAAACTTTCCGGATATAAACTTAATATGCAAAAAACTAAAATTTTGACTTTCAATTTTAGCCCATCGAAACGGTTAATAAATAGCTACCAATTTAATTGGAATCAATCACAAGTGGAATACTTGGGGATCATATTAACAAAAGATTTAACTCAATTATATGACGTTAATTACAAATGCATAAATAAGAAAATATATGAGGACCTGGCCAGATGGAGCCTGCTTCCCCTAGACATTGGTAACAGAATCCGTGCAATAAAGATAAATGTCCTCCCGAGAATACTGTATATATTTCACGCACTCCCTGTGGAGGTCCCAGTAAAACAATTTAGGGAATGGGATAAACACCTCTCAAGGTTTATTTGGAACAATAAAAGGCCAAGAGTGAGATACTCGACCCTGCAGCTGCCTAGGGATGGGGGGGGTATGGGTCTACCCCACCTGGCGGATTATTACATGTCGGCCCAGTGTGGACCCCTGGTACGCTGGTGTAGCCCGGCCTATGAGGCTAAATGGAAAGACATTGAACTCTCCTTGCTGAACTTCCCTGCACAGTCAGTACTGGGCTGTCTGGACGGATTGTCCCAGGTATATCAGTTGCAAAATCTGTGCCTAAGCTTCTCCTTGAAGGTATGGGCAGGGTTGGTCAGAAAGTTTAATCTTCACAGACAGATAGGGCTGTTGAGTTGGCCTGCGTATCACCCGCATTTCCTCCCAGCATCGATAGATCATAAATATAGAAGGTGGGCAAGACAGGGAGTCACCGCATTCTGCACTATAGTTAAAGACGGGGTATTAATGAAATTTGAGGAGCTATGCCAGACCTATGAGGTGAGTAGAGAGGACTTTTATCGCTACTTACAGGTCCGTAGTTTCCTAAGAAAGGAAATGAAAATTTCTGACTTGGAGACAATTCCAGGCATAATACAACTTTTTATTGATTCATATGCTGGTAAAAGTATAAGAGGAATTACGGGCAAATGTTATAGAAATTTAAGATCCATGAATAAAACTCAACAGACTATATAAAAGAGCGATGGGAAAAGGAAGCAGACATGATAATTACGTCAGAGGCATGGATGCAAATTTGGAGGGGCTCCCTGTCGACCACAAATTCTCTGATATGGCGCGATTTCACGTGGAAGAATCTAACCCGATTTTTCATCACGCCGAAGCAGAGATCTCAGATGGGCGGGTTACAGCTTCCGTGCTGGAGGGGGTGCGATGTGACTGCGGTAGGCCACTACCATGTTTTTTTGGGACTGTACGGAGTTACAGACTTTTTGGAAGGATGTACATCGCCTAATATATAAAGTTTTGGGTATAAATCTGGACTTGTCATTCACTGTTCTGTATCTTGGAATGCTCCCTGAGGGACTTAGCAAAGGGATACATACCTGCTGAATATAATTATGGTCGCCAGCAAGAAAGCGGTCACTAAGTGTTGGCTTCAACCAGGCCCCCCCTCTTTGAAACTCCTGGTGAATATTATAAATATGATTCACGACATGGAGATGTTGACATTTGCAATACGACTTAAAAAGGAGAAAGGAGAAAAACTCTGGAAACGTTGGGAATGCTCTATTGTCAGAGGCGATGAACAGTGATTTGTGGGACTCTGCACCACCTGAGCGAGAAAATGGGGGTTTCTTACCTGATCACATATTTTTGGTTCTTTGGTTCCTGATTCTGGACTTAATACTTTGTAATAGTTATGGAAATGTAATATTTTATATCGGTATTGGTGAATGTCACCTGCCCTAGCCCTCTTGTTTTGCAGTGTTCTGTATTTGTATATCTACTTGTTAAAACTAAATAAAAATAAAGTTTAAAAAAAAAAGAATAAAAACAGGTAAATCCCCCGGCGCAGACGGTTACGATTCGGGGTGGTATAAAAGTATGCAGGAGGAACTGGTTACCGACATTACTGAGAGCATTTAACTGGGTAATGGAGAGAAAGGTGATTCCTTCTTCGTGGAATGAGGCCATCATTTCTATATTCCAAAGGAGAATAGAGATAAATTAGAGTGTGGTAATTATCGGCCAATTAGTGTGTTAAATTGATTATAAATTGTTCACCTCCATTTTATCTAAAAGATTGGAAATAATACTGCCAGACCTCATTAACAAAGACCAGACAGGCTTTATTAGACAAAGGCAAACCCAAGACAATATTCGAAAAACACTGCATATTATGAAGTGTTAGCCAGCATAAATTGGAAACTCTGATTTTGAGTTTAGACGCTGAAAAAGCCTATGATCGGTACGGTGAGCTTTTCTATATAAAAAGTTTTATCAAAATTTGGCTTCCATTCAAATATAGTTGATACTTTTCCGCACTGTACGGCAAACCTACAGCAAAGATAAAAGTAAATGGGGGATCTGGCTAACAGTTTTACTACTCTACAGCAAGGATCCCGACAGGTCTGTGGCGCCTCTCTCCTCTTCGCCTTATTGTAGAACCTCTAGGCTCTAGGGGCAGTGGGATATTACAAAGATCTGATATTAGTGAGGTATAGAATGACAGCAGGGGAACAAAAACTGGCCCTATTCTCGGCCGTGACTTGGTTTGATGTTCTTAACACAAGACACAGCCGAATCAGACCTCCCAGACTTCCATGACAGTACTAGGATACGTCTCATTACTCTCAGGATATAAAATTAATGTTAATAAAACCCAGAAATTACGTCTGAATTTTAATCCATTCCATTAGAATAAGAAATGTACAAATGGAACTGGGACTCAGAACACAATAAATATTGAAAAAGGTAGTTCTGACAAAGAGTTATCTAAATTGGTTGATGCTAACTACAGATCCTTAACCTCAGAGGTAAAATCTGATTTACAGAGGTGGAAACACTGTCCCCTTCTTAAATTATATACTCACGAGTGTAATCAATTAGAATAACATTCTCCTCGTATGCTCTACTACCTTTTTCATGTTTACCAATAAAATCCCTCAGAAATATTTTGATGATTGGGACAGGATGCTGGTGAAATACATATGGCAACATAAGGAGCCAGGGTTAAATACAAAACACTCCAATTAATTAAAGAGAAAGGG